>NW_026621923.1:0-40958 GCF_003711565.1 Takifugu flavidus | reverse complement strand
TACTTCCCTGTTTTTTTTAAACAGTACTTCCCTGTATATTTCAACAGTACTTCCCTGTATATTTCAACAGTACTTCCCTGTGTTTTACAACAACAGTACTTCCCTGTTTTTTCAAACAGTACTTCCCTGTGTATTTCAACAGTACTTCCCTGTGTTTTACAACAACAGTACTTCCCTGTTTTTTCAAACAGTACTTCCCTGTATATTTCAACAGTACTTCCCTGTATATTTCAACAGTACTTCCCTGTGTTTTACAACAACAGTACTTCCCTGTTTTTCAACAGTACTTCCCTGTATATTTCAACAGTACTTCCCTGTATATTTCAACAGTACTTCCCTGTGTTTTACACACAACAGTACTTCCCTGTTTTTTCAAACAGTACTTCCTGTATATTTCAACAGTACTTCCCTGTTATTTTCAACAGTACTTCCCTGTGTTTTACAACAACAGTACTTCCCTGTTTTTTCAAACAGTACTTCCGGACTCTAACCGTAATTCCTGCAGTCAATATTTTTATATTTGTATCTGGAATTTATAACTAGGACACTTCAATCGACAGTGACGACAAATTTTTGGAAATAGCCAATCTGCAGAGCTTGATTAAACAGGTGTCTGCTTACCTTTTTATTAGGGATCCCTTGTCGTCAGTTGTCCTCCGAAGTGACCGTTGTTGAATTCCTTGCCTCAGATGACTTCTCTCTTCATCACGTCGGGGTCACCAAATTGTTGGATCGCAATACCTCCTGTATGTAGCTGCCGATCCGCGTGTTCGTTGAATGAAGACTTCGAGAAGTAAAGTACCAATTTCAAAATGTATTTGACAATAGAACCAATTCCAGATACAAATATTACAGAGCTCCGGGCCAGTTCATAACCCTAGCAACAACAGAGTTAATCGTCAGGGCATGAAGTCTGACAACCTAACTATCCCTTGGCCCAGTCTTTTATAGTCACACACATGCAAATTCACAATGTCCATGCAATCCCCCGCTGAGATGTCCTCGTCCTCTTCCTCCAGTCCCTTTGGTGTTGGTAGAGTTCTTCTTTTCCATTGTTTTCCCAGGTGGCCAGATCCCCATCTTCATGCAAATGTGATCATCATCAACCCCCCTGATATCCTGTTTACAATGAGTGTTTGACACCCCCTGCCTGACTGGCTCCTGAGATAACAGTAGATCAAACAACAATCCTGCAAATGTCTCTGTTCTTAATTACATTTAGTCTACCTTGCCTAACTTCTAAGGGAAGACAGGAAACATATGGTGAAACACATAACAACAAGATAAAGACAATTCTCAACAACGTTTGGTTTGCCAAAAGTGGTCCAAACGGACCAGGGTCTAATTTTTTGTCAAGGTTGTTTCGCCAAGTGTTGAAAGTGCTCAAGATTAAACATGAGGTGTCGAGTGCTTATCATCCTGAGTCTCAGGGAGCTTTGGAAAGAGAGCATCAGTGTCTGAAGTCTCTCCTTCGTATTTACTGTCTCGATTCTGAGAAAGACTGGGATGATGGTCTCCCTCTACTTTTATTTGCTATTAGAGAGACAGTTCAAGAATCCCTAGGTTTTAGCCCGGCTGACCTAGTTTTTGGACACACGGTCCATTGCGATTGCTTCGTGAGCAATGTGAGGCTGATATGGCCGATCGGAATATTCATGTTTTGGATTTGAGTTCTTTCCGAGAGAGTTTACATAAAGCCTGTGAGATCGCTAGAGTAAACCTAGCCACCGCTCAAGACAAAATGAAAACTCGCTTTGACCGGCATTGCAAGGCACGTTCATTCAGTGCTGATGACAAAGTTTTAGTGCTTTTGCCAATGTTGGGGTCTGCGTTACAGGCAAAATTTTCGGGTCCCTACGAAGTTTTGTCTAAACTGAGCGAGACTAACTATGTTATTAGGACACCTGAGCGAAAACGAAAAACCCGGTTGTGCCACATTAACATGCTGAAGGCCTATGTGCCTCGAGAGGTTGCCTTTGCAGATGTCACCCCTGTGGCCGTCACCAGTGTTGTAACAGCGCCACCTGTCTATTCTCCGGAGGAGGATGACCTAAACCTGCGTGATGTCCCAGTGTCCTCTGCTAGGCTTCCAAATTCAGAAATGCTTCGTGAACTGAGAAATAATTTGTCGCACTTAAGTGAGAAACAGTCTAATGATATATGTGCTTTGATTAATGAGTTTCCAGGCTTGTTTTCCGATGTTCCGTCGTTGACCAATGTACTTCGCCACGACATTGATGTAGGTGACCAGGCACCAATAAAACAGCACCCATATTGTGTCAATCTGACTAAAAGAGCAATTATGCAATCGGAGGTAGCCTATCTCCTCAATCATGGACTGGCCGAGCCCAGTGCTAGCGCGGGAGTAAGTCTCCTGGTTCCCAAACAGATGGCACGTTTAGATTCTGTACAGACTACAGAAAAGTAAAAACGCTTGTAACGAAAACTGACTCTTTCCCTTACCTCGTATGGAGGATTGCGTCGACCGTGTTGGCTCCGCCCACTTCGTTACGAAGTTAGATCTTCTCAAGGGCTATTGGCAAGTGGGATTAACGCCCAGAGCCTCCGAAGTTTCTGCCTTCGTTACACCTGACAGCTTCATGCAATACAAGGTTATGGCGTTTGGTCTTAAAAATGCCCCGTCAAGCTTCCAACGGCTTATGAATAAAGTCCTCGCTGGTGTCCCAAACTGTGAGTCGTACTTGGATGATGTGGTCATTTACTCATCCTCCTGGTCTGAGCATATTGATAACATTCGTTTGGTATTCACGTGCTTGAGAGATGCGTCTCTGACCCTCAACCTAGCTAAATGTGAATTCGCCAAAGCAACCGTAACCTACTTGGGAAAACAGGTTGGCCAAGGCCAAGTGCGCCCAGTGGAAGCTAAAGTATCCGCTATCGTGGACTTCCCCATTCCATCTGGTAGACGAGAGCTTCGTAGATTCCTAGGAATGATTGGCTATTATCGTAGCTTCTGCCGCAACTTTTCCGATGTGATACTACCGCTAACGAATCTGCTTAAGAAATCTTGCTCGTTCGTTTGGTCAGTGGATTGCGACTCTGCTTTCCAGAACGCTAAAGCGCTGCTTTGTAGTGCACCCGTACTGGCGTCTCCAAATTTGATGTGCCTTTCAAGTTAGAGGTTGATGCCAGCGGCACTGGTGCAGGTGCTGTCCTTCTGCAGGAAGATAATAGTGGGACTGATCACCCGTTTGTTATTTTTCAAAGAAGTTCTTGAAGCACCAACTTAACTACAGCACAATTGAGAAGGAGGCTTTAGCTTTACTGTTTGCACTCCAACATTTTGAGGTGTATGTGGGTTCCACATCTAAGCCTGTTGTTATTTTCACTGACCATAACCCTTTGTTGTTCCTATCCAGGATGAAAAATTCAAATCAGCATCTCATGCGTTGGTCCTCTGCAAGGATTCAACCTGGAGATAAGGTATAAGAAAGGAAAAGAAAACGTTCTAGCTGATGCTTTGTCACGCTAAGAGATACTGATTAGAGAGCACTTCTTGATCAACATTATATGTTGATTTTTGGTAGTGGGGGTGTTACGATCCCAGCTATGTTGTTTAGTTTGCTTTTACTGTGCGCTCTGCGCTCTGCGCGCCTTTGCGCGTTTGATTCCGTTTTGTCTCGCCCCCGTGTTTTGTCTTTCCCCGTTTCAATAGGTGCTGCGTCATGGACTGTGATTGGCTTGTTCGAGATTGGCGTCCTTTTAAAAACCCTGGGGTGCCACCCAACGAATCCTTCTGGCCCCGTTTTTTGTTCTGTTCCGTGACTCGCCACGTCAGCGCTACCAGTTCCCACTTCGTTTTTGTGATACGCAGCCCATCGGCTGCAGTTCGCCTGCTTCTGTGGAGAAGCCACTTTTGTCTACTTTTGGAATGTTTGCCATGCAACGTGCCTTTAACTATTGATTAGAACTCTATAATTTAAGTGCTCCCTTATTTTTGTATCATCCCCACTTTGCCATTAAATCTATAATTCACTTATTGATCTTGCGTTATTCCTCGTACCACCTTCACTTTTCCCTGGTTCACAATTCCATACCCTAGACTGGAACGTGACAAGTAGGGACTGGGGGTGCGATGTCTGAAGCTTTGAAACTATGGTGTGTACAGTCTCGCAGGAAGCAGCGGCATCGGCCGATGGAGGGATGTACACGGTTATCGCGATAACATGCGAGAGTTCCCTCGGGAGGTAATATGGCCGAATGCTAACCGCTAGCAGTGCCCTGGGTTACACCATCTATCGTTCACAAACATCGCAATGCCCCCTCCTTTCCTCTTACCGCTCTCATTAGCTTTCCTGTCCGCTCTCACGAGTTGAAAACCGTCCAGGAGCAAACATATTGACATTCGTTATCATTTTGTTCGCTCAGCTCTGTGATGGAAAGATGACAATCAAATATTGTCGCACAGAGAATATGGTCGCCGATATCATGACCAAACCGATGACAAAGTTCAAGATGGAGAAAATTTGTGAAATATCTGTTCGGTGTGTAAAGCTATAGACACATAAATATATATATTGGTGAAAAAAAATGTATGTTAGAATAGAAGTTGTTTATAAGCTGCACAGTCTGTAGAGTTCGAGATCAAGTGGGGGTGTTGACATGTGATCTCATACGTCACTGCACTGTTCTGTGTAAATGTCGGTTTGTCAATAAAGTTTCCGTTGTTTCGGTTTAATGGTGACTGAGTGATAGGTGTAATTTCTTCCTCCGTCGAGAATACTAATAACGCAAGTTATTCCTCGCAATGACTGCGCCACAAGCGCCAACAATAATCAATCATCAATAATCTATCAAAGCCGCCTCCACGGTGGGTTTCTCACCTGCCGACGTCACAGCGAAGCAGAAGAGGAGGCGCAAGACCCACAGCTCGCGCATGATATTGAAAGAGTGAGGTCACCGCCACCGACGGCGGCGCTTTAAGGGGCCTCGTAGGGATGGGCGGATCGATCCCGTGGTATCGATATATCGATACTCACAAGCTACTCATTTGGTATCGATTTTCTTTTATAAATATCGATACTAACTATAAAAAAAATTGGGGGTGTATGCATCACTTTCTGCCGTTTTAGATTATTTACTTAAATTAATATGTGCCGGGACACCCCTATACCTGGCGGCGTATTGAGCTGGCCCGTGTCACGTGAAAGGAGACAGCGAATGAGCATCAACGTGCAACATCGCCCGCCGAGCCCACAGTCAGCATAAGGTAGAGCCACAATCGTCTTAAAGCAGAAAATGTGAATATGATACTTTTTCTGAACAGCAATCTGAGACTTCAGTAAAGTGTGATGGTGTCAGACATTGTTCTAGTTAATTTTCTCATGGAACAACTGTCTTATGCAGGTTTAAAGGATAAGGAAATCCTAGTAATCAATTGACCATAATAAATTGTATATAAATGGTCTGTATTTGTCTTGTGATTTGTCTTAAATGTAATAATATTTTGTGTGACAAAAATTGCCAGTAAGAAATGAACGGTATCGGTATCGATGAAAATACAAGAAAAAGTATCGGTATCGTATCGAATCCCAAAAGTGTGGTATCGCCCATCCTTAGTGCCTCGTGCCTCCTCTCACACCTGATTGGTCCGGAGCATTTCCGCTCTCCGCCGCAATAGAAGCGAGTCCGAAGTCTCCGGTTCCCGATATTCAAAGCGAAAGTGATGAAATTCACCATCATCAAAGAAAATGAGGCTTCAATCAAACTGTAATCTGGGTTTATTGTTGCAGATTCACCACTTCTTCAACCTCCTCCTCTCTGGTTGCGTCGTTTCTTCACAATTCTGTGATGGGACATTAAAACTCTGTCAGTTCCTCCTGAGCAGACAGAGGAACTCATCATGGGGAGGAACCTTCTCCTCACCTCCACAGTTCTTCAGGCTCCTGAACTTCCTCCACACCCTGATGATGTCACACATTTGGACCCGGTTCAGATCAGATTACAGTAAACAGAAAATTCCAGTAAGGATCATGTCAGCGTGTCTGCGCCGGTCCCACGTGTAATAAAACATCTATAACAGGACAGATCAGCGAAGCCAGGATTGAGCTGCTCACCTGTCCGAATTAGTAATGACTGGTCCCAGTTTAGCCTCAGGGGTCAGATAACAGGTGGATCCTCCTGCGGGGTCGAGTTAGGATGGAATCATCTGCAGGAACAGAAACAATCGGGCGGGAGAAGAACCTGGTCCAGAACATTTGACCTGCGACACTCATCTACACATCTATACATTTATATATCTACTTCTACTCATCTATAAATCTGCTCATCTATACATCTACAATTCAATTCAATTCAGTTCAATCTTTATTTATATGGCACTTTTCATACACTGGGTAGCACAAAGTGCCTCACAGAGGATAAAAACAACAAAGAGAAACAAGAGAATCAAGAAAAAGGACACACACAGATACACACACACATACACACACTTAAACACACACACCCACACACACAAACAAGCTGAGACATGGCTGGGCACCGAGACCTGAGGCGAAGGAGACGCCACCTTTGGAGGCCCACCAGGCCAAGGGAGGTCACGGTCCGTGGCCACAGGTGGTACCGCCACAAAGACCAGCCCGACCCGGACAGACCGGAGGCTCCACACCAAAGCACAGAGCCCCCTAACCCCCCAGGCCAGAGCTGTCCACGGGACAGCACCCCCAGTGGTAGACCGGAAACATCTCCCAGCCTGGCAGGCCCCCATGAGGAAACACCATGAGGAAACACCATGAGGAAACACCATGAGGAAACACTGGAGCTAAAAACTGAAGGACTGAAACAGTAAATGGGATAAAAGGTGTAAAAGCTAAAAACTGAGAAACTAAGAACTGAGGGAGTAAAACAGTAAAAGTATCAAGTAAAATAAGGATAAGACATAAAAAAGCATGAGAACATAAAAGAAACTGAAAATAATCAGAAAATCAGTTAAAGGCCTGATTAAAAAGGTGTGTCTTGAGCCTCTTTTTAAAAACCTCAGCAGTCTCTGCGGCCCTGAGGTTCTCCGGCTGTTCCACAGTCGGGGACCAGAATAACTGAAGGCCGCTTCCCCGTGCGTTTTAGAGCTTACATGTGGGATGGTTAAAAGGCCGGTGCCGGAGGACCTCAGAGTCTGCGAGGGTTGATAGAATAGAAGCAGGTCGGATAAATAAGTCGGGCCGAGACCATTAAGACATTTAAAAACGAATAAAAGAACCTTAAAATCGACCCTGAAACGCACGGGGAGCCAATGCAGCGATTCTAAAACCGGTGTGATGTGCTCCCGCCCTCTGGTCCTCGTCAGCACCCGTGCAGCTGAGTTTTGTAATAATTGTAGGTTGGAGATGCTCTTTTTGGGAAGACCAGAGAGCAGGGCATTACAATAATCTAGACCACAAGAGATAAAAGCGTGCATCAGCACCTCCGTGCTGGCCTGAGAGAAACGGGCGGACTCTGGCTATATTCTTCAGCTGGTAAAAACCCACCTTTGTTATGTTTTTGATGTGTGGGATAAAACTAAGCTCAGAGTCAAAGATCACACCCAGATTTCTTACAGATTGAGATGGTTTAAAATCCTTTAATTTTGGTACAAGTTTCTCTCTCTGACCTTCAGGACCAATGACTAAGACCTCTGTTTGGTCCTGGTTGAGCTGTAGGAAGTTTTCTGCCATCCATGACTGGATATCTAGAATACAGTTAAAAAGGGCATCAACTGGCCCTGTGTCACCAGGAGCCACGGCGATGTACAGCTGCGTATCGTCAGCATAGCTGTGGAAGCTGATGCCGTGGCTCCTGATGACGTCCCCAAGAGGAAGCATGGAAAGATTAAAAAGGGTTGGACCTAAGATTGACCCTTGGGGAACCCCACATTTGTCTCGTGGATTCTCGAGGAGCATGTATCCATACTTACAAAGCAGCTTCGATCAGTAAGGTAGGAGGTGAACCAGTTAAGAACAGTACCAGAGAGGCCGACCAGGTTCTTCAGTCTATTTAATAAAATATGGTGGTCGACTGTATCAAAGGCGGCGGTCAGATCCAGCAGAACCAACACCGTGAGCTTTTTGTTGTCTAAGTTACACCTGATGTCATTTAAAATCTTTAAAAGGGCTGTCTCTGTACTGTGGTTCATCCTAAAACCAGACTGACGCCTCTCAAAAATGTCGTTTGAGTTTAAAAAATCATTCACTTGGTTAAAAACAAGTTTTTCTAATATTTTACTTAAAAATGGTAAGTTGGATACAGGCCGATAGTTATTTAAAACGCTGGGGTCTAGATTGCTCTTCTTCAGAAGGGGCTTCACCACCGGAGGAGGTGGGGAAGACACCCGTCTGAAGAGAGCAATTCACCATATATAGAAGATGTTCCTCAAAGAATCCAGAAAATGTTTTAAAAGACGGTGTGGGAACTGGGTCTAAAAGGCCGGTTGTGGGCCTTACTGGGGAGAAAACTCGACCAAGTGTCCTCGCATCAACCAGGACAAAACTCTCCAGTGTCTCCTCAGGTGATGCAACGATCCAGGAGTGTTGGTGATTAACATTTGTTGGGATAAAAGACTGGATCTAATATCATCGATTTTACTCCTGAAGTGGTCTGCAAAGGCCTCCCAGAGGGTGTCAGTTGTTGTTGTGGGACACCTGTTAAAATTACCGTTGGTTAAAAGCTCAATTGTGTGAAATAGAAATTTGGGGTTGTTTTTATTGTTGGAGATTAGTTTTTTGAAATGAGAAGTTCTTGCTTGCTTGATTGTGTTGTTGTAGGTTTTGAGGTGTTGATAAAATATTTCTTTGTGAATGGTCAGCTTGGATTTCCTCCACCTCCTCTCAGCACTCCTGCAGGATCTCTTCAGTTTTCTAATTTCTTCATTTCTCCACGGTGGTGCACGTTTTGTTCTTACTGTTTTTGTGAAGAGTGGAGCCACAGAGTCCAGCGTTGACTTTAATTTATTGTTAAAAGTGTCAACAATAAAATCACACGATGCTGGTAAAATTTCTGCGGGAGTGCTCTGTAAAATCTGGATAAAATTTGCAGCCACTTCAGGAGTCAGGTAGCGTCTCCTCACCGTTCCCACAGGGGCCCCGCTGGTTAAAACTGGTGATGTTAAAAAACACACAAAAGTGGTCAGACACAGCCAGATCCACAACAGGGGACCCACCCACGGACAGGCCATAGGTTATGACCAGGTCCAGGGGACCCACCTACAGACAGGCCGTAGGTTATGACCAGGTCCAGGGGACCCACCTACAGACAGGCCATAGGTTATGACCAGGTCCAGGGGACCCACCTACAGACAGGACATAGGTTATGACCAGGTCCAGGGGACCCACCTACGGACAGGCCATAGGTTATGACCAGGTCCAGGGTGCCTCTGCTGTGGGTCGGTTGTTTAAGATCCAAACTGTGAAGGAGGGTTAAAAATTCTCTGGACACTGGGTCCGAGGCGTTGTTGATGTGTAGATTAAAATCACCAGTTATTAAAATCCTGTTGTATGTAGCGTAAATGATTGATAAAAATTCTGAGAATTGGCTGATAAAAGAGGTGGAGTATTGGGGTGGTCTGTAAACTGTTATGCATAGAACAGGAGGGCTGCTAAAAACAAAGGCATGATGCTCAAATGATGGAAACGTATTAAAAGAGACCTCACTTGATGACATTTCGGTCCTTGTTATTGAAGCGGTTCCACCTCCTTTCCTGCCCCCCCCCTTGTAGAAAATAAAAAGATCAAACCTGGGGGGCAAGCCTCTGTGAGAACAGCAGGTGCATCAGTGCCATGTCTCAGTGAGGAGAATACCATCGAGGTTTCTGTCTAAAATTAAGTCGTTTACTATAACAGATGTGTTTAAAAGAGAGCGCACGTTCAGCACGGCCATCTTTATGTCCGTGCTGAACGTGCGCTCATCCTGTCTGTTCATGGGAACGATAAAAGCACTGTTGCGTCTGGAAACAGTCCTGGGTTTCTGTCCGTATGAAATGATGGTTTCAATGGAGTGAATGAGCTGTGATGCTGATGGCAGACATGGGAGTAGTGATGGAGAGGCATGTATGGTGCAGCGTGGGGGGGGGGGGGTGAGCGTAGATGTGAGTGAGTGGGGGGCAGAGTGGTGGCGTGCATGTGCTTTAGTCAGGAGGTGGATGTAGTGCAGGACACTCCTACACATCTATACATCTACTCATCTATACATCTACACTCCTACAAATCTATACATCTACACTCCTACAAATCTATACATCTACTCATCTATACATCTACACTCCTACAAATCTATACATCTACTCATCTATACATCTACACTCCTACAAATCTATACATCTACTCATCTATACATCTAAACACATCGTGTCTCTGCACCTTTCACCTCTGTGGTGCAGCGGAGGCTCCGGCCAGCAGGGGGCGCTGTTGTCAGCGCGGACGTGGATTTAAAGCTTTTATCGGTTTATAGTTGGGATAAAGTCCGTCAGACACCAAAGATCAGCCTAATAAGGGCTCTAAAACATTCCGGGTCTTTATCAATCTCTCATCTCGTCCTAAAGCTGCTGTAAAAGTCTAAATATCAGTTTTATCTGTTTTGTTCTCGTCACGAACACGACGGGAGAACAAATGTGGTGAATTCTCCTCTGACAATGTTGATTTTCTTTCATTTTCCCTTTTTAATAACCAGATTTATGGTGTAATCTGTGTTTTCCATTTTATCTCCTGCTTGTTTCCCTCAAACATCAACAAATTTATTAATTTATAAAATAATAAAAACACTACCTTATTTTAAAATGTATTAGAGCAGAGGTGTCAAACTCAAATACCCAGTGGGCCAAAATTCAAAACTGGGACAAAGTCACGGGCCAACGTTGATATTTATTGAAAAAATCTTCCTCCAGCTACAACACGGAACCTTTTGATACAGACCCAAACTAGTTTTGCTCAACAACTGAACACAACACAATATATAATTATTATTGCACACATGCAAAATCGAAATTCAAATAAAAAAAAACACATCACTGGCATTCATTTCTTCTCTTTTAAATTCCAACAGTAATCTTTTGCCATTGTAAGTTAATGTAATGTAAATGTGATGCCTTTTCATCTCTTCTACTTCCTGGTGCCTTTGAGTCATTTCCAGGTGTTTGTGCTTGTCTTGGTGTTGTGTTTTATAGTGTTATCGGTTGTTGTTCTCCTTGTAATGAACATTGGCTCCACATACAAGACAGACGGGTCCGTCTACATATCTGAACAGACATTCTGCCTCCGACCTGTTCAGAAAGGTCCTATTTTCTGCCTTTAATCATTTTTCAGAGGGGTAGTGCCAGAATTAGCATTAGCATATAAGGTCGCTATGACTACTTCCTCTCTCTTGGTGGTTGGCAAGCCACAAATTGGTGAATTACCACCAGCAGCTGATGTGGAGTGTGGATTTTCACACCAAAACACCAGCAGAGAATTCTGGTATTTGTAGTATGAGCACATGCACTTTAGCAATACCGACGGGCCAGCTCTAATAGTCAATTAGTATGGCTTTGCGGGCCAAATATAATTATACTGTATTGCAAATTTGGCCCACGGGCCAGAGTTTGACACCTATGTATTAGATGATCAATTATATTTAGAAATGGCGAAATTAATTACAGGAAAACAAAAGTTTAGAGTTTAATTAGAGTTTAATTTAAGTTTAATTACATAAAATAGGAAAACAATTATGGTCTCTGGTCTTAGAATTGCCTCATTTATGGTTGTCATGGCAACGTGGGGAAGTCATCAAGAACGTGTTCTAATCAGTGTTGGCTGATATTTAAATATTGTAATTAACAAATGAAACAAGTGTTGAAAGAGGAGCAGATCAAGAGTCCAGGAGGAGGACAATTCTGGCATCATGGGAGGGTGTGTGTGCCTCCATTTCGATGGCATCTTTCACCACTCCCATCTGGGCACCAACTAAGAGGATCACTGAACCCTTTAAATCTCTGTACTGTCTGAGATATGTGATATATTAAAACGGTTTAAATGAAGGTTTGAGTGTTGTTTTATTGGCGACGGTCACGATTTTATCTTCACTTGAGCGACACATCAGGCCAGTAGCTCGTTGAGGAGCGTTAGCTAGCTGCCATTTCTAGATCCGTCTGAAGTGATCTTTACCTTTGACTCGGTCTCTGACCGACTGGATCGAGTTCTGCAGATTTCGTAAAGGTACACAAACACTTCCAACACAAACGTCTGAACTCATCTTCAAAGTTTGGAACTGAACGTGCTGCGTGTTGTGGAACCAACCGCAGCGCAGCAGCGGGGGACACTTTTAGAAGACGGACCCACAGCTACTTCCGGCCCGACCCCCTCATGCAGCCGCACCAGGAGCTTCATAGTTTTGGAATCTTGAAACTTTCATGTGCTGTCGGAGAAATGTGATGCTTTTGTGTTTCTGACCATTTTAAAGGTTGGAAAATAGATTAAAACGTAGATATGAACTCATAAATATAATGTCGGGATGAAGACATTTCATTTAATGAATAGATTTTATTACATAAAGAAAAAGCAGGTATATTTTCATGAAAACAGCATTTGAATGAAAGGTGGCAGAGAGCAGAATATATCCTATATTTTCCATACTAAAATTTCCTTTTAGCTTCTCAATTGGTAAATTATGACCAGAATTTTCCATATATGATTTTAAACCTTTATCATGGATCAGTTCCTTGATTTAGCCTTTCAAAATTATTTATTACACCTGATTTAATGTATTTAACTGACTTCTGTAAGTTTTTACCTTTCAACCTGCTCCATCACTTTGGTTCACAATCTTGGGATTTAAGGCTTCAGTTTCTTTCAAACTGTAATTAATTCGTCTTCTTAAACAAACTGAACAATAATTATTCAAATTAAGGAGATTAAAAAAATAACAGAATTTTCTGGATAGAAGGTGAAACATCTTCAAAAGAGAACAAAAACAGTCCAGTTGACACAGAAAACTACCTTGAATAGAAATAATAAAGTTAACCAGTGGACTTTTATGATTAAAAAAACAGTAAAAATGTATTTTAAAAAGAAAAAAGTACAAACTCTAAAAGCAAAAACTGAAATGGATCATTTTCATATTAGCTGCATTTCCAGTAATTCTGAACACCGACAGCAGGGGGCAGTAAAACGGAGCCGATCATGAACGGACCCACGTTTCCCTCAAATTACGATTATTAACAAATCATTCAACTTTTAACCATGAAAATAAAGTAGCAACAGACAACAAACAATAAGTAACAGTGCCATGAGTCCCAGCTGAAGCCGTTTAAAGTATAAATTAGCTGTTTATTCCTGCGTCAGATCATAAATAAAAGCTTCCTGTTTCCTGTCACATGACCAAAATCTCCCGTTTACACTCCTGTAAAACTCCAGAATGTTTGAAGAAGTCAGACATGAGGTGAAGTTGGACTCATTTTCAAAAGGACCTCTGGCCCAGGTGGGTGCAGCCCATCAGTGGCTGAGAGCTGGGAATATGAAATGGGAATGTTTTCAGGAATGATTACAGCAACATCAGCTCCGGCTGCTGCGGAGCGTTCAAATACATCTGTAACCAACAGAACCTGTGGTGGACAATCGGACCCGTCAATCAGACCCAGGTGCCTGGTTCTTCAGACGACTCAACTCCTCGTGTGGAGCAGTGGGCGGGGTTCAGCGGTGGACTCATCAGAAGCTCCACAAGCTGCTGCCAGTTCACCAAAAGAAACGAGAGAATGATTCCAGCAGCTTCCAGCCTCAACCATCAAACATCACGTTGGTGCTCTGATCATTACAAGTATTTCACCATTAAACATTTACACAATTTTATTAATAATTACCTTCAACAGCCTTAAACTTGAAGTAAAAAACGACGGCTGCGATGGCAAACAGCACAACCAGCACAACTAGAACGACAGTAACTCCAATGAACACGCCCGTGGATGACCCTGAAAGAGAGGGAGGAGTTAAAGAGGACGAGTCGTCTCCGTTTCTTTCTCTCTGTTTTCATCTTCTCTTCATTTCCTCTGAAAATGTGAATTTTAACCATTTCAGAGTTTAAAACCAGGCTGAGTTTCCTGATTAATTCCTGGTTTAATCAGTTGCTGCAGGTCTGATGGGCTGTTAAAGTGATGACGTCATCACCTGGAGGCCTCAGCTGATTGGCTGAAACTCACCTGATGGGAGGAGTTAAAGGCACCTTTAAAGCTTTTGGACTGGACAAGCAACACGAGGCAGCTGTATAAGAAGACCCAGAGCAGGATGTACTTCCTGAGGAGACTCAGATCGTTCAACATCTGCAGGAAACTCCTCTGGATGTTCTACCAGTCTGTGGTCGCCAGCATCCTGTCCTACGCTGTGGTCTGCTGGGGGGGGAGTGCAACAAAAGCAGACCTCTCCAGGCTGGAGAAGCTGATCAGGCGGGCCGGCTCGGTGGTGGGGATGAAGCTGGAACCTCTGGCGACAGTGGCAGAGAGGAGAACTATCGACAAACTGCGGAGCATCATGGACAATGTCCGCCACCCTCTGCACACTGTCATCCACAGCCAGAGAAGCCTGATCAGCCAGAGGCTGCGCCTCCCCAAGTTCAGGACCAACAGACTGGGGAACTCATTCATCCCCCGAGCCATCAGGCTGTTCAACTCATCACTGGGGGGGGGGGGGCCAACAGGAGAACCGGAACATTTTTATAGTTTTATATTTATATTGTTATATTCATATTCTATTTTTAATTTATTCTATTTTATTTTATTTCTTATTTTCTTATATTCTATTATCTTTAATAGGTTTGATGGGGGGAATGGTGGTGGGAAATTTTGTAGATGCTGTAGATCTTTGGAGATGCTAATTTCCCTGGTGGACACCCCCTAAAGGGATCAATAAAGTTATCTTGAATCTTGAATCTTGAATCTTGAAGCTCCTGTGAGCACCTGAGCTGCTGCATCAGGAGACCTTCATCACCATGGAGACACCAGGTCAGCGCCACCATAAACACCACTGTTGTTTCTTCATCATCATCATCATCATCATCATCATCAGTCATTAAAACAACCTGTCAGCAACAGCATCATGACGACCTGTTGCCATAGCAACAGTCTATCAGCATCACTCACTGGACGACACTTTAATCTGTTTGACGTCTTTTCATCTTTTGTTTGTTGCTCAAAATTAAGTTTTAGTTTGAATGTGTGTTGATTAATCTTTAATAATCCCACAATTAAATATCATAATTCTGTTTTCTGAGGAGTTTCCACACATAAAAGTAAATATTTTCTGTGTGTGTGTGTGTGTGTGTGTGTGTGTGTGGACCAGAATAAAATGACCGTTAGTGATTCAGGCTCATCAGAACTCAACGTTTCCGCCCTCTGACCCGTTAATATAAAACATTTCCCAACAACGACCACGATCATGAAGAAATTAACCGAGTTTAATCACTTTTACCAAAATCCCATCTGACCTGTCCTGTAATTAAATTAAATTAAATTCCCCCTCATGTTCTCTGCAGCGCCCCCTGCTGGCCACCACAGCAGAGACTCTGAACAATGTTGGATTCTGCTGAATAAGAATAAACTCACCAAAGTCCTGGCTTCATTTTGTCGACAGGCTTCTTTTGGTGTGACCACACAGCTGTAGTCGTCGCTCCTGCTCACGTTGGCTCTGACAGTGACGTAGAAGCGTCCGTCTCTCTCTTCAGACTCTGTCTCCTGAGCAGGAAGGACACGTCCAGAGCTGTCCTGCCACTGGACGGCAGGTCTGGGATGAGCTCCTTCTACATCACACTGCAGCAGCGCCCGGTCTGGTCCTCCATCAACGATCCGGATCAGCGGTTCTGGAGAGGCACCTGTGAGCATCCACAGTCACAAATGGGTCATTGTTGCGTTTGCAAAGTAAAGGCAATACAACTTAGATTACCATGGACACACAATCGTGTGTGCCTTTTATTGAAGCCACACAACAAGTAGTAGAAAAAATCAAATCAGAGCGGGAAAAACCACACCCCCGCCCCTCAACTCCCACGGTCCGTTAAAGGGGCCGTGCCAAATTACCCGACTTAGTTGTCGGCAAATAGTGCGAGCGAGTGAGGAACTCATACATAGCAAAATGCTCAACAGGACTATGGCAATGGAACAGATATGAACAATGATGGTGAATTATGATATTTGAGTACATGAACAGCTGTAGAGAATTATGAAATACAAGTGACCGCTACACATGCCCCCCCAGAATTCACCATCGCAAAGCAAGAACAGTCAACCAGTCGGGGCTCGAACGGGCCGGCCAGACCGTGTGCGTTGAAGCGGTATTGGTGGTGCTAGAGGAGCTGGGGAAACAGGACGCGCAGGGCGGTCAGTGGCACTGACAGAGTTTTCAGGGATCTGTGTTCCTCTCAGAGGACTGGGCCGAGCGGGGGGGCGTCCACGCCGCGGGGGCACGGCCGTGGCAACTGGCTGACCAAGGTCCAAGTGAGCTGCCTTGAGGCGGTCTATCGTAACGCGTTCAGGTCGGCCTCCCACGTCGAGCAGAAAATGCTTGTCCCCGCTCTCCAAAACACGAAAAGGCCCATCATAAGGTGGCTGCAGCGGGCCTCGATGAGCACCATGGCGGATAAAAACATAGTCTGCCCTCTCCAAGGATGGTGGGACATGGGATGGTGGCAAACCATGCTGGGAAATAGGGATGGGTGCGAAAACCTTGGCAGCATCAAGGAGTGTTGCACGCTGTGCGCTCGCAGACCAAGGCGCTGTAGTGTTGGGGACAAACTCACCTGGCACCCGCAGTGGCTCTCCATACACCATCTCTGCCGAGGAACACTGCAGGTCATCTTTGGGGACGGTGCGCAGCCCCAACAAGACCCAAGGAAGTCTGTCCACCCAGCTACTGTCCTTCAGAGACGCCCGAAGAGCAGCCTTCATGGAGCGGTGAAACCGCTCACACATGCCGTGGCCTGTGGGTGGTATGCCGTTGTGTGATGCAGTTTCACCCCTAGGCTCTCCCCTACAGAAGTCCAGAGCTCAGAGGTGAATTGCGAGCCACGGTCAGATGAGATGTCAGCAGGGGGACCGAAACGGGCAACCCAAGTCCCAATAAACGCACGTGCCACCTCGGCCGAGGTGGCCGACTGCAGGGGCACCGCCTCCGCCAGTGGGTGGTCCTGTCCACCATTGTGAGGAGGTAAGTGCAGCCGCGGGAAGGGGGAAAGGGCCCAACCAGGTCCACATGGACATGGTCGAAACGTTGCTCTGGCACCGGAAATGGGGCCAGCGGGGCCCTAGCATGGCACTGTACCTTTGAGCGCTGGCATGCGACGCACATGGCAGCCCAATCCCTGACGTCCTTTCTGAGCCCATGCCAAACAAATTTAGCAGCTACAAGACGTTGAGAAGCCTTCCTCCCCGGATGGGAGAGGTTGTGGACTGAATCAAACACACGCCGCCTCCAAACCGCGGGCACAACAGGGCGTAGCTGACCGGTACTGACATCACAGAGAAGCGTGACACCAGTGCTCCCAAAAGGAACCTTGTGTGGCAGGGCGTGGCCTGCCCTCCGAACAGGTGTCCTATGGAGGTAGTGCCTTAATTGGTGGGTGGGGAGAAAAGGTTTATATAAGGCACTGCCTCCAGCTGACTTTAGTTGTTTTTCCCCCTTCGACGGTACGGCGGGGTTGCGGCTTATCTGGGCGGTTCAACCAACAAACTGTTTCACAGCGCGAGCATGCTGTTTGGCAGCGCCAAGAAGGTTGGTGCTTCCTCCCGCCATCCTTCCACCTAGAGCGCTTTGCCGTGAGGGCACGCGCGCTAGTTTACCCTGGGCAGGTAAGGCGCAGCAATGCGCGTCACTGACTTTCCCGCACTCGGTCGATAAAAGTTAATGGCGCTGTCCTTGTTGCAGTTGACTGCCGGCTGGCGTCGGTGGGTCGCGTTGCCCCAGCGGGAACCCTTCACGGAGTGGTGGCGCCACCAAACAGTCGGCACGGACTACCTCGCGTACTGGACCCACTGCTGCTTTGGCTCCGTCCCGTTTTCGGGACTCTCTCTCCTGTTCGCTCTCGCGCTCTCTCTCTCTCTCGCCCCCCTTCGCTCGAGGGACGGCGCTGAGACGTAGTGGTGCCGCCGAGGCGACTACGGAGCTATTACTCTCAATTTTTAGACTCTTAACCGTGTTTTAATTGTTCTCTTTTCTTTGTGGACAGGTGCTGCGGGCCACGGCGGGGACCCAACCCCTGGTGGAGGGCGTTTTACCACACCTTTCGTGTGTAGTTTTGTTTGTGTAGTAGCACGGGTGTTTTTAGTTTGTTTATTTCCCCTAATTGAGTTTCACCTGCCGGTGGGGCCCCAGCCCTGTCCACCCCCTTTTGTTTGATTTTTGTACAGCCGAGCTATTTCGGTGTTGAGTTGTATTTAATAAAATTGTACTGCCTAACCCTCAATCCTGTCTCTGCCTCTGGAACCGAACCGTATCTGCGCGTGCCTGTTTCCGGTTAATTCCTGGGGTGAAATTCCCCAGGTGGCGTTGTCATCCACCGTCCACATTTTGGCGTTGTCGGCAGGATTCCACATTTAAAGGAGGCAGAGACTATTTTTTTTTGGGTTATTGGTGTTTATTTGAATCTGATAATTTTCCTTTTGTTTGTATCTCCTTTGTTTTTCCTTATTTGATTTAAGGTTTGGGCAGTTGTAGAGCCAAAGCAGCAGTGATCAGCCCAGCGGTCTCATCTCCTATTGTCCGGTGCAATTCCCTCTTCCAGGCAACATGGAGGAGGAGATTCAACAGCTTCGAGAGTTGGTGTTGCAGCTTAAGGCAGACAACGAGCAACTTCGCCACGAGCGTACCACTTCTCTGGGTGGTGCTAGTGGGTCTGCATCAGCTTCCCCGGGTCCGACTGGTTACGCCTCCGGTGCCGGGGTTTCAGCTCCTGTTATTGAACGATTGGTCGTCATCCCAAGAGACCGCAAGTGCCCGATGTTCAGTGGGAAGTCGGGAATTAGCATTGCAGAGTGGGCAGAGGAGGTTCAGGCGTGCGCGCGTGCTAGGTACCTTCCAGCGGCAGAGCAAGCCTTGTTCATGGTTGACCATTTAGAGGGAGAGGCCAAGGAGGAGATAAAGTTCCGCCCTCGGGAGGAACAGAGGGATCCGGGGCGTGTACTTGCCATCTTGAAGGAGCTGTATGGTTGCAGTCAGTCCTACGTCACCCTACAGCAAGCCTTCTTTTCGCGGCAGCAGCTGGACGGTGAGACTCTGCAGGAATTTTCATTGGCCCTGATGTCTCTGATGGCCCGCGTGGAGAGGCAGGCACCCAATGGAATTCCAAACGCTGATGTGCTGCTGAGAGACCAGTTTGTTGAGCATGTGCTAGATGGTTCCCTTCGTCGCGAGCTAAAGCAGCTGGTTCGTCGCCAGCCTACTATCACCTTGCTTGAACTGCGTGGCGAAGCGATCAGGTGGGAGAGGGAAGGTCTCCCAGGTGGCACTAGGGGTCGTAGTGTTTCATTGCCAACGGCTTACGGCCTCCAATACGGAGTGCAGGGTCGCCCCCACCAGGTCCCACAGGCTAGGCCCCAAGAACCAGGCTTGGACGCGGTGATGGATCTCTTGAAGCGTCAACAAGAGCAGTTAAATCAGTTAACAATGACGGTAGCTTCCTTGCAGGCCCCTCCTCCCTTAGCCCCAATCTCCCGTTCAGGCCCCTTGATTTGCAGGCGATGTCAGCAGCCTGGCCATTTTGCCCGCGAATGCGATGGTGAGCGGGCTCCTCCCCGCCGGCGTGTAAACTCTGTGGCTGGCTACGACACACAGGCTAGGTCCTCCTCTTCTCAGCAGTCGGGAAACTGAAGCCCACTGAGTTGCCGAGCCACAGCTCAGTCGGGGGGTCCACAGGCTCACCGTCACCCGCTATAACCAAGCTAATTGCTCCCTGTCCTAATATTACTGTGTTAATTGGGGGAATTGGTGTTGAGTGCTTGGTGGATACTGGTTCCATGGTTTCCACCATAACTGAGAGCTTCTTTCGGGCCCAGTTCGGGTTTTGGGGCCATGACCGCCTTCAGTCATGTCAATGGCTGCAGTTGCGTGCAGCTAACGGGTTAGCCATTCCATATGTGGGTTACTTGGAGCTTGAGGTGGAACTGTGCGGCAAGGTGATACCGTGTTGTGGTATCCTCGTGGTGAAAGACCCGCCTGGGGCTTCTTCGTCCCCCGGGATCCTTGGGATGAATGTAATCCGCAGATGCTACCAAGAGCTTTTTGGGGTGTTCGGTTCATCCCTCTTCGAGTCGCCTTTTGTGTCAGGCGCACCGGGTCCGGTTGTGGCCGCCCTTCAGAAGTGCCACCAGACGGCAGTACAGCCAAAACCTCAGGGTGACGTTAGGGTCCGTGGAGGGCAAGTAGTTCGGATACCTGGTGGGGTGATGAAGCTGGTCGCTGCCACCTGTTCTGAACAGTTTTCGGGTCAGAGCGTTTTGTTTGAGCCCCCCAGTCAGGGTTGCCAGCTGGGCTGTTGGCTTCACCATGCCTGCTAAGGGTTGTCCGTGGCACTGTGTGGGTACCAGTTGTCAATGTTGGGGAAGCAGGGGTTCTCCTTTACCCCCGGGTCAGACTTGGTGTTGTGAATGCCGCTCAAGTTGTCAGTTTGCCTGCAGGGATAACTGAGGTGGGGTTGACCACAGCCACATTGGCCTCCCAGTCCGCCGTCCCATCCGTACTTGATAGGATAGGGTCATGGGACCTTTCAGCCTTAACTGAGCTGGAACAAGCCAGTGTTCGGTCTTTGCTGGACCAGTACAGCTCAGTGTTCGCAGCCAGTGATGGTGACTTGGGGTGTACGAACTTAATTTCACACGAGATACCCCTGCTTGATGATGTCCCTGTACGGCAACGGTATCGTCGCATTCCCCCTTCAGAGTATGAGGCAGTGAAGATGCACATTAACCAGCTCCTGGAGTCACAAGTCATCTGTGAGAGCTCCAGTCCCTATGCCTCACCTATCGTGTTGGTGAGGAAAAAGGATGGTGGCTTGAGGCTCTGTGTGGATTATCGGCTCCTGAACAGTAAGACCAGAAAGGATGCCTTTCCACTGCCTCGTATCGAGGAGAGCCTGGACGCCTTATCGGGGGCCCGCTGGTTTTCCACTCTTGACCTTGCCAGTGGGTATAACCAAGTGCCTGTGGCGGAGCAGGACCGTCCCAAGACCGCTTTTTGCACCCCCTTTGGTCTTTTCGAATTCAATCGGATGCCTTTTGGCCTTTGCAATGCGCCAAGCACTTTCCAGCGGCTGATGCAACGCATGTTTGGCGATCAGCAAGGTCAGTCCCTCCTGCTTTATCTTGATGACATAATCATCTTTTCATCTTCCGTCGAGCAACACCTACAGCGGCTGGAAATGGTGCTCGGGCGACTGCAGGGGCAGGGCCTTAAGGTCAAAGCGGAGAAATGTGCAATTTTCCAGGAGCAGGTGTCATACTTGGGACACATCATCTCCAGCCAGGGTGTCTCGACCGATCCCAAGAAAATAGAGGCTGTGGCTGGCTGGCAGCGTCCTCGTCACATCAGTGAGTTGCGGTCCTTTTTAGGGTTCGCCAGTTATTACAGGCGGTTTGTCGATGGCTTCGCCAAGATGGCTAAACCCTTGCACCAGTTGGTAGCTGACCTGGCTGGCACCAAAACAAAGCGGGGATCTGGCCGGGCACTGGGCTCCGCATGGACGCCCGAGTGTGAGGAGAGCTTCAATGCTCTAAAGTCAAGGTTGGTTTCCACCCCAGTATTGGCTTACGCGGACTTCTCACGTCCGTTCATCCTTGAAACTGACGCTAGTCATAGTGGGCTTGGTGCAGTGCTCTCCCAGGAGACAGATGGTTGCGTGAGGCCGGTGGCTTATGCGAGTAGGGGGCTCCGGCCCACTGAGCGCAACATGTCCAACTATAGCTCTATGAAGCTAGAATTTCTTGCGCTCAAGTGGGCCGTGACGGAGAAATTTAGAGAATATCTGTTGGGGCATAAGTGCATTGTGTACACAGATAATAACCCCTTGAGCCACCTTCAGTCGGCTAAGCTGGGGGCGGCCGAGCATAGGTGGGCTGCTGAGCTTGCCGCTTTCGATCTGGAGATCAAGTACCGGTCTGGGCGAAACAACCGAAATGCGGACGCACTGTCGCGACAGTACGCACCAACGCCGGATTGTGTCATTCCATCTTTGCCTGGCACCTCTGTCCCGTGTAGCCTTCAGCCGAACATCCAGCCTGGTCCTATGGTTGGTGCCTTGCAGTCCTTGATTTCTATCCTTCCATCTCACGCTCCAGCTGATCTTCACTTGATGCAGGAAGAGGACCCTGTATTAAAGGAGGTGTTGGTGTTCTGGCGACGTGGGTCCCTCCCTACCCCTGCTGAGAGGAGGCAGCTCTCTCAGCCCGCAATTGTGCTGTTGCGCCAGTGGGACCGCCTGGTCGAAAAGAATGGGGTGCTTTTCCGGCGGGTGCTCCGCTCTGACGGTGGGGAGGAAACAACCAACTTGTTTTGCCCACGGTGCTCAAGGGGGACACCCTGCATCAGCTCCACCAGGAGCATGGGCATCAAGGCACAGAAAGGACCACCGAGCTGGTGCGGCAACGCTGCTACTGGCCGGGAATGTCATCCGACATCAAGAAGTGGGTGCAGCGGTGTGAACGCTGTCAAGTTGCGAAAGACTCGGGGCAGGTTCATCGGAGTTACATGGGCCACCTTCTCGCATCCCGGCCAAACGAGATTTTGGCAGTGGATTTTACTTTGCTTGAACCTTCTCGTAATGGCTTTGAGAACGTCTTAGTCATGACTGACGTGTTCAGTAAATTTACAGTGGCTGTTCCCACCCGGGACCAGCGAGCGGTGACAGTAGCCCAGGTTCTGGTCACAGAATGGTTTTACAAGTATGGGGTTCCGAGTCGCCTACACTCAGACCAGGGCAGAAGCTTCGAGAGTGGTTTGATTTCCCAACTTTGTGCTTTGTATGGGGTTGCCAAGTCCCGCACCACCCCTTATCATCCGGCCGGAAATGGGCAGTGTGAGAGGTTCAACAGGACACTTCACAACCTCCTGCGAACATTGCCAATTTCCCGAAAGCGGGACTGGGCTTCTTGTCTTCCGCAATTGCTCTTTGGTTACAACACTACACCTCATCAGAGCACGGGTGAGTCACCGTTTTATTTGATGTTTGGGCAGGAGCCCCTTCTTCCCATTGACTTTCTCCTGGGTCGTGTGCCAGACCCGATTCCTGGTGAGGTGCAGGACTGGGTGGTAGAACATCGAGCCAGGCTTCGTGTGGCATTCGAGGGTGCTCGTGAGAAACTAGAGATGGCAGCGAGTAAGCGCAAGGAGAGACACGATCTGTTCGTCCGAGACGCACCTCTGCCAGTTGGACAGTTGGTGTACCTGAGGGACCATGGTGTTAGAGGCCGCCATAAGATCCAAGACCTCTGGAGCTCTGTTGTCCACCAGGTTGTGCGGGCCCCTATCGGCGACGGTGTGGTCTATACCGTGGCGCCCGTGGGTGACCTGGGTGGAACTCGAAATGTCCATAGAGACATGCTAAAGGTGGTCGTTCAGCCTGAAGTTGTGGCCCTCTCCTCACCAGCTTCTCCATCTTTGTCCCCACGGGTGGCCTCTGTGGACGACTCTTCCAACAGCGACCTCTGGCTTCTGGTTTCCGAGACCCCGGTGCCATCCATTGCCGTGCCGCCACCATTTGGGACCCCTCAGGCGCCCTCTGCCCCGGCTGCAACAGCACCCCAGGGTGCGTGCAGTCTGACTGCACCCGTAAGTAGCAGCGACCCATCACCAACAGTGCCCCCAGCCGACCAGCCTTGCAGTAGTCAACAGTCCCTGCGTCGGACTGCTCGTTCAACAGCTGGCAGTCACTCAAACAGGCATCACCTTCCACGGTCAGTCAATTCGCAGGAGGAAGTTTCTAATCGGCCGCTAGACTCTGCATCCAATTCCCTAATGGCAGTGTTTAGACCTTGGTGCTAACTTGGCCCTGTCTCTCGTCGGGTCGACGATCCAAAAGGTAGGGGTGGATGTGGCAGGGCGTGGCCTGCCCTCCGAACAGGTGTCCTATGGAGGTAGTGCCTTAATTGGTGGGTGGGGAGAAAAGGTTTATATAAGGCACTGCCTCCAGCTGACTTTAGTTGTTTTTCCCCCTTCGACGGTACGGCGGGGTTGCGGCTTATCTGGGCGGTTCAACCAACAAACTGTTTCACAGCGCGAGCATGCTGTTTGGCAGCGCCAAGAAGGTTGGTGCTTCCTCCCGCCATCCTTCCACCTAGAGCGCTTTGCCGTGAGGGCACGCGCGCTAGTTTACCCTGGGCAGGTAAGGCGCAGCAATGCGCGTCACTGACTTTCCCGCACTCGGTCGATAAAAGTTAATGGCGCTGTCCTTGTTGCAGTTGACTGCCGGCTGGCGTCGGTGGGTCGCGTTGCCCCAGCGGGAACCCTTCACGGAGTGGTGGCGCCACCAAACAGTCGGCACGGACTACCTCGCGTACTGGACCCACTGCTGCTTTGGCTCCGTCCCGTTTTCGGGACTCTCTCTCCTGTTCGCTCTCTCGCGCTCTCTCTCTCTCTCTCGCCCCCCTTCGCTCGAGGGACGGCGCTGAGACGTAGTGGTGCCGCCGAGGCGACTACGGAGCTATTACTCTCAATTTTTAGACTCTTAACCGTGTTTTAATTGTTCTCTTTTCTTTGTGGACAGGTGCTGCGGGCCACGGCGGGGACCCAACCCCTGGTGGAGGGCGTTTTACCACACCTTTCGTGTGTAGTTTTGTTTGTAGTAGCACGGGTGTTTTTAGTTTGTTTATTTCCCCTAATTGAGTTTCACCTGCCGGTGGGGCCCCAGCCCTGTCCACCCCCTTTTGTTTGATTTTTGTACAGCCGAGCTATTTCGGTGTTGAGTTGTGTTTAATAAAATTGTACTGCCTAACCCTCAATCCTGTCTCTGCCTCTGGAACCGAACCGTATCTGCGCGTGCCTGTTTCCGGTTAATTCCTGGGGTGAAATTCCCCAGGTGGCGTTGTCATCCACCGTCCACACTTGCGCAGCTGCAGCCCTGTGGCTGCAGCTTTAGAACTTGGACATCACTGTCTGTGGTTTGGTCCACTGCCATCGGTCCGTAGTCAAGTCCCACGTGGACAGCGCCCGTGACGGCCCGGGAGAGGCAGTCCGCAACGACATTGGTCTTACCAGCCAGGTGTTTAATGTCCGTGGTGAACTCGGAGATGTAGGAAAGGTGCCTCTGCTGCCGAGCCGACCATGGTTCTGCCGTCTTTGCCATCGCGAAGGTGAGGGGCTTGTGATCCACAAAGGCAGTGAAAGACCTGCCCTCAAGCAGAGGACGGAAATGGCGAATGGCCAGGTAGAGGCCAAGGAGCTCATGGTCAAACGTGCTGTACTTCGCCGCTCATTGGGTCGTAGCTGCCTACTAAAAAAGGCCAGGGGTTGCCAAGTACCTTCTACCCATTGTTCATGCACCGCACCCACTGCGTAATCCGAGGCATCCGTGGTGATTGAGATTGGCGCGTCAGGCAATGGGTGTGCCAACAGTGTAGCATTGGCCAGAGCAGCCTTAACGTTCTCGAATGCACGCTGTCGCACGTCGGACCAGTCAACCATGTGCTTGGGAACCGCCCCTTTCAAACAGTCATACAGTGGCCGCATGAGGTCCGCTGCCCGGGGGAGGAAACGGTGGTAAAAATTCACCATACCCAGGAACTCCTGGAGCGCCTTGACCGTGACTGGGCGGGGAAAGCTCGCGATGGCCTCCACCTTTTCCGGCAGGGGAACTGCTCCGTACCGTGTCACGTGATGGCCCAGGAAGTCGATGGTAGACAGTCCAAACTGGCACTTCGCCGGGTTTATGATGAGCCCATGCTGGCTGAGGCGCTGGAAAAGAGCCCTGAGGTGTGTCACGTGCTCAGCCTGAGACGTGCTTGCGACGAGGATGTCATCCAAGTACACAAATAGGAATGGCAGGTCGCGTAGGACGGAGTCCATCAGGCGCTGAAAAGTCTGTGCTGCGCTTTTAAGACCAAAAGGCATCCGTAAACAGGCTCAAACAGGCCGAACGGGGTGATTACCGCCGTCTTGGGGACATCGGCAGGGTGGACTGGTACCTGGTGGTAGCCGCGGACAAGGTCCACCTTCGAAAAGACCGTTTTCCCAGCCAAATGCGCGGAAAAATCTTGTATGTGGGGGACAGGGTAACGGTCCGGGGTGGTGGCATCGTTGAGCCTGCGGTAATCGCCACATGGCCGCCAACCCCCACCCGGCTTCTCCACCATGTGCAGAGGTGACGCCCAAGGAGCGGCGAATGATGCCCAGGCGTTCCATTGTCTCGAACTCCGCTCGAGCAATGGAGAGCTTGGCCGGGTCCAGACGCCTGGCCCGAGCGTGCACAGGGGCGCCCGTGGTGGCGATGTGGTGTTCCACACCATGCTTGGCCGTGGCAGATGAAAACGTGGGCTGAGTCAGAGCAGGAAACTCGGTGAGGAGGCGAAGGGAAATGTCTGCAGTGGGGAGCATGCTGGAAAGCCTGACTGAGTCTGTAACACCAAGAGTGCATTCATACGAAACAGAAAGTGACTGCATCCACAAGGCGTCTATTTTTGACATCGACCAGAAGTCCAAAAGCGCAGAGGAAGTCTGCACCAATCAGTGGCACAGTCACCTTGGCAGTCACAAAGTTCCATCCAAAACGCTGTCCACCAAAACACAACTCCATATACCTCACCCCATACGTGCGGATGGGGCTCCCGTTCGCTGCTTCCATAGGGGCCCATGGGACTCGGACAGCCTGTCCAACTTCGACGCTGGCAGGACACTCCTCTGAGCACTGTGTCACAGAGGAACCGTCGTCTGGAGAGAGAGTCCCTGGATGAACAGCAGCCTGCCAGTTCGGCTGACGCTCATGGCTACTGTTGAGCGCCGTCCCTGGCGTTTCCCTGCCGGAGGTGGGCGGTGAAATGCATGGAAGGAGGCGGCACCGCTGGCTTTGACCCCAAACCGTGCATGGAAAAAGCACAGCCCAGAAACCTGTCGATGCCGAGGAGCCGCTGCGGCAGCTGTGAAAGCGGGAGCATCAACCACAGGACCGTCTGCGCCAGCCGGGAGGAACGCAGCCACATAGGTCGGTTGGAGCGAGGAAGAATTTATCCGCCTCAGCAGCAAGCGCACGGCAGTCCGAGATTGCTGTGTTGGCCAAAGCAGCCCGCACTTGGGGAGGCAGCAGTCGCAGGAAAAGCTGGATGAAGAGGAAATCGGGCTTGTGTTCGCCCAAAAGATCTAACATTTTGTCCATCAGTTCGGAAGGCTTGGAATCGCCCAGCCCCTGCAAAGAGAAAAGGCGGCTAGCCCTCTCCGCGTCGAAAGTTTGAACGTTTTTAAGAGGTGAGCCTTCAAAATGCCGTACTTGTTCTCCGGCGGTGGCTGTTTAAGAATGCCTACCACTCTGGATGCCGTAGCACTCCCAAGAGCAGAAACCACATAATAATATTTGGTCTCATCCGCGGTGATTTCTCGCAGCGCGAACTGCGCCTCCGCTTGAGCAAAACTCCCAAAACTCCGGCAGCTTCAATGAAACTGCATTCGTCGCCATGGTCGAAATAAAAGTCACTGAATGATACTTCCAGCGAGAGTCGGGTCACCAGTGTTGCGTTTGCAAAGTAAAGGCAATACAACTTAGATTACCATTGACACACAATCGTGTGTGCCATTTATTGAAGCCACAACAAGTAGTAGAAAAATCAAATCAGAGCGGGAAAACCGCACCCCGCCCCTCAACTCCCACGGTCCGTTAAAAGGGGCCGTGCCAAATTACCCGACTTTGTCGGCAAAAGTGCGAGCGAGTGAGGAACTCATACATAGCAAAATGCTCAACAGGACTATGGCAATGGAACAGATATGAACAATGATGGTGAATTATGATTTTGAGGACATGAACAGCTGTAGAGAATTATGATATACAAGTGACCGCTACACCACCTGATTTAATGTATTTAACTGACTTCCATAAGTTTTTACCTTTCAACCTCCTCATTCTTCAGGAATCACCAGTGAAAGGTGGCAGAGAGCAGAATATATCCTATATTTTCCATACTAAAATTTCCTTTAACAGTAAAAATGTATTTTAAAAAGAAAAAAGTACAAACTCTAACTAAATAAAGCAAAAACTGAAATGGATCATTTTCACATTAGCTGCATTTCCAGTAATTCTGAACACCGACAGCAGGGGGCAGTAAAAACGGAGCCAATCATGAACGGACCCACGTTTCCCTCAAATTACGATTATTAACAAATCATTCAACTTTTAACCATGAAAATAAAGTAGCAACAGACAACAAACAATAAGTAACAGTGCCATGAGTCCCAGCTGAAGCCGTTTAAAGTATAAATTAGCTGTTTATTCCTGCGTCAGATCATAAATAAAAGCTTCCTGTTTCCTGTCACATGACCAAAATCTCCCGTTTACACTCCTGTAAAATTCCAGAATGTTTGAAGTCAGACATGAGGTGAAGTTGGACTCATTTTCAAAAGGAGCTCTGGCCAGGTGGGTGCAGCCCATCAGTGGCTGAGAGCTGGGAATATGAAATGGGAATGTTTTCAGGAATGATTACAGCAACATCAGCTCCGGCTGCTGCGGAGCGTTCAAATACATCTGTAACCAACAGAACCTGTGGTGGACAATCGGACCCTCCATCAGGCCCAGGTGCCTGGTTCTTCAGACTACCGACTCCTCTCTGTAAGAGGTGGGCCGTCAGCGATGAACTTGTTAGAAGCTGCTGCCAGTTCACCTAAAGACAGGAGAGAATGATTCCAGCAGCTTCCAGCCTCAACCATCAAACATCACGTAGGTGCTCTGATCATTACAAGTATTCACCATTAAACATTTACACAACATTAATAATTACCTTTAACGGCCTTAAACTTGAAGTAAAAAACGACGGCTGCGATGGCAACAAGCACAACCAGCATAACTAGAACGCCAATAACAGCCTCATGCCCCGTGGTCGACCCTGAAAGAGAGGGAGGAGTTAAAGAGGACGAGTCGTCTCCGTTTCTTTCTCTCTGTTTTCATCTTCTCTTCATTTCCTCTGAAAATGTGAATTTTAACCATTTCAGAGTTTAAAACCAGGCTGAGTTTCCTGATTAATTCCTGGTTTAATCAGTTGCTGCAGGTCTGATGGGCTGTTAAAGTGATGACGTCATCACCTGGAGGCCTCAGCTGATTGGCTGAAACTCACCTGACGGGAGGAGTTAAAGGCACCTTTAAAGCTCCTGTGAGCACCTGAGCTGCTGCATCAGGAGACCTTCATCACCATGGAGACACCAGGTCAGCGCCACCATAAACACCACTGTTGTTTCTTCATCATCATCATCATCAGTCATTAAAACAACCTGTCAGCAACAGCATCATGACGGCCTGTTGCCATAGCAACAGTCTATCAGCATCACTCACTGGACGACACTTTAATCTGTTTGACGTCTTTTCATCTTTTGTTTGTTGCTCAAAATTAAGTTTTAGTTGAATGTGTGTTGATTAATCTTTAATAATCCCACGATTAAATATTATAATTCTGTTTTCTGAGGAGTTTCCCACATAAAAGTAAATATTTTATGTGTGTGTGTGTGTGTGTGGTGTGTGTGGTGTGTGTGTGTGTGTGGTGTGTGTGTGTGTGTGTGTGAGAGACTGTACAAACTCACCAGCGTCTGGAGTTTGACCTGTGGACCAGAATAAAATGACCGTTAGTGATTCAGGCTCATCAGAACTCAACGTTTCCGCCCTCTGACCCGTTAATATAAAACATTTCCCAACAACGACCACGATCATGAAGAAATTAACCGAGTTTAATCACTTTTACCAAAATCCCATCTGACCTGTCCTGTAATTAAATTAAATTAAATTAAATTCCCCCTCATGTTCTCTGCAGCGCCCCCTGCTGGCCACCACAGCAGAGACTCTGAACAATGTTGGATTCTGCTGAATTCTCTGGATTTTGGTGAAAACTGGATCATTTGAGATGATGTCACACAAGCTTTGATGTCACTCATTAACAGGCCAATTTATAATCTGACTAATCTGTCGTTAATAAGCACAATAAGTGTTAAACATGAGGATCAGAGGAGGAACACAGCAGCCGTTGTCACGCTGGTGCTCGTCTGACCGCGTCATCGTTAGAAAGCTCTAATCTCCCTCCAGGCTCGTGGTGGGTGCTGATCCGAGGACCATCGGGTCCAGAGACACTTCTGAGAGACTTCATGGAACCAGAACGTGTGGAGGATCCTGGCAGAGCTGCACCGGTCAGGTGAGTCCAGTCACGTCTGACCGGTACCAGCAGAGCAGCTGCATCACCTGACTGGGACTCACAGGTGTGTCATCACGCTATGATGTCACATCCTGTCTGCTGCGCTGCAGCTTCCTGTGCAGTCTGATGGAATTTTACTGCCGTTTGTAAACAGTTTAAAGGATTAAAATAATTACAAATATTAATTATTAGTAGCCGTAGTGTAAATCCATAACTCACCAATGTGAACGAAGGTAGTTGAGTTAATCTGGTGACAAAACTCCTCCTGTGTGACCACACAGCTGTAGTTGCCGCTGCTGCTCACGTTGGCTCTGACAGTGACGTAGAAGCGTCCGTCTCTCTCTTCAGACTTTGTCTCCAGAGCAGGAAGGACACGTCCAGAGCTGTCCTGCCACTGGACGGCAGGTCTGGGATGAGCTCCTTTAACCTCACACTGCAGCAGCTCCCAGTCTGGTCCTCCATCAACGATCCGGATCAGCGGTTCTGGAGAGGCACCTGTGAGCATCCACAGTCACAAATGGGTCATTAAAGAAAATCAAAATGGAAAGATGATCTTTGAGGGGAAATTAAGGGCTTTTAATTGTTTAAATGTAGGAGAAAACTCCAAATTTCAGGTTTTTTTAAAACTGATTATTTAAAATCCTGTTCAACATTAATTCACACCTGAATAAAAGTAAAAACCTTAAACTCTTGCATTGATTAAAATAGAAAACATAAAAATGAATTTGCAATTAAAATGGTTGAAATGGTCAAAATATCACATTTAATTCCCCTTTTATCACATTAACAAACGCATCAAACAATCTCATCTGTTTGTCTGTGTAAAAACAGGAAAACTTCATTTAATCCGACCTTTTTCCAGGATTCCTGCACTCACCTTCTCCCGGTGGTCGAACTTTTAAGATGCACTCTGAAAGGCAAAAACACAAAGGACAGAATGTTAGAAATTGTGTCTGAAATTAGCAACTTTACACACAGGTGACATTTAGAAAAAAAGAGCATTAATATTGTCATTTAGACACATTTAAAGTCGTAAGGAAACAACATTGTGACATCTGTTTCACAGATCAGACTGTTTCATAGAAGCGTTGTGTTGTGATTTAATTCTATATTTCAGCTTCTGCTCATCTCCACATGTTTGTAGCCTGATGTTTGTTCCAATCTCCAGTGTAAATATGTAAATGTTGCTTTGTGTGTGCAGACTGTTGCATTTGTCTTCTGCTCCCGTCGGATTAGATGCAACTTCGGAACATTAAATCCTCTTTGACTCTATTTAATTTCCTTTTGTCGTATTTATATTATCTTCGCTCGCAGGTATTTGAACCTACCTGTCCGGAAGGGGCGTGGCTTAACTACGGTTTAACCACAGGTGAATTATTGCTTCACTAAAGGATCCTAACCAGTCTCGGGCACTGATATAATGTCTGTTCTAGTCCATAAATGTGGCCCATCCTCAGCTCTTTCACGCTTTTACCACCAGCGTTCAGCCGCTGACGTCACGCTGGCGCCAGTGTCACCTGTGGAAACACCTTCCTGTGTGTTGGGTGGAGAAACTCACCCACCAGAAGGGAAATCTCAGATCGTAGGACTGGAGAAGAACGTGGAACTGTGCAGGTGTAAATCCCGCTGTCGCGCACTTCGGCCTTTTTGATCCTGATCGACGCGTTTCCCAAATCCAGAGCTTCTGGAAAATGAGCGACTCGTCCAGCGAACTGGGGGCTCTGGCCGCTCAGGCCGCTCCCATAGGTGCTGCCCCGGCTGTAGAGGAAGACGCCCACATCGTCGTCTTTCTTCCAGTCGAACACTTGGTCCCTGACGCTGCCGGAAGCGGAGCAGTTTAACACGACCTCGCTGTCTTCCTTCACCACCATCCTGATGCGCGTCGGCTCTGGAGGATCAAACAGCAACGTCACTCTCACACCTTCACACCTGAGCCGGAGCTGCTGCTGCTCCGGGGTCACTGCGACTATGACGGGCTCTGGGGGGGCTGCAGGGCTGCTGCAGCATCTAAAGTCCTCACCAGCCTCGAGCTCGGGAACAGCTTTGATCCGAACGCTACAAACTCTAATCACTATATTGATCCGTGCGAGGCGGGAGATGCTGAGGCGCGTGAGCAGCCGCCTCCTGCACGCGGAACCTCCAACACCTCCCATCAGATATATAATTGTTGACATGTGATCTCATACGTCACTGCACTGTTCTGTGTAAATGTGGGTTTGTCAATAAAGTTTCCGTTGGTTCCGGTCCAATGGGGACTGAGTGATAGGTGTGATTTCTTCCTCCGTCGAGAATACTAATAACGCAAGTTATTCCTCGCAATGACTGCGCCACAAGCGCCAACAGGTTATGGGCCCAGGCGACACGTTTACATACACTTGTAAAGAACATAATGTCATGGCTGTCTTGAGTTTCCAGTTATTTCTACAAATCTGATTTTCCTCTGATAGAATGATTGGAACAGATGCTTCTTTGTCACAAAAAACAATCATGAAGTTTGATTCTTTTATGACTTTATTATGGGTAAACTGAAAATGTGACCAAATCTGCTGGGTCAAAAATATACATACAGCAATGCTAATATTTGGTTACATGTCCCTTGGCCATTTCTACTTCAATTAGGCGCTTTTGGTAGCCATCCACAAGCTTCTGGTTGAATCTTTGACCACTCCTCTTGACAGAATTGGTTGCAGTTAAATTTGTTGGCTTTCTGACATGGACGTGTTTCTTCAGCATTGTCCACATGTTCTCAATGGGGTTTAAGTCAGGACTTTGGGAAGGCCATTCTAAAACCTTCATTCTAGCCTGATTTAGCCATTCCATTACCACTTTTGATGTGTGTTTGGGGTCATTGTCCTGTTGGAACACCCAACTGCGCCCAAGACCCAACCTTCGGGCTGATGACTTTAGGTTTTCTTGAATAATTTGAAGGTAATCCTCCTTCTTCATTGTCCCATTGACTCTCTGTAAATCATGCATAATACTACCACCACGTGCTTGATGGTAGGCATGGTGTTCTTGGGGTTAAAGGCCTCACCTTTTCTCCTCCAAACATATTGCTGGGCATTGTGGCCAAACAGCTCAATTTTTGTTTCATCTGACCACAGAACTTTCCTCCAGAAGGTCTTATCTTTGTCCATGTGATCAGCAGCAAACTTTAGTCGAGCCTTAAGGTGCCTCTTTTGGAGCAGGGCTTCCTTCTTGCACGGCAGCCTCTCAGTCCATGGCGATGCAAAACACGCTTGACTGTGGACACTGACACCTGTGTTCCAGCAGCTTCTAATTCTTGGCAGATCTGCTTTTTGGTGCTCCTGGGTTGACTCTTCACCCTCCTGACCAGTTTTCTCTCAGCAGCAGGTGACAGCTTGCATTTTCTTCCTGATCGTGGCAGTGACAAAACAGCGCCATGCACTTTATACTTCCAAACAATTGTTTGCACTGTTGCTCTTGGAACCTGCAGCTGCTTTGAAATGGCTCCAAGTGACTTTCCTGACTTGTCCAAGTCAATGATTCTCTTTTTCAGATCTGTGCTGAGCTCCTTTGACTTTCCCATTGTAGCGTTTGTGGGTGTTTTTATCCAATGAGCCCTTTTTAAATGGCCTCAGAAGTCACCAGCTGTAGTCACTCATGATCACTCACGAGAAGTTAAGAGGCCATGCTATGAAGCTCATGTCATTGACACAACTTTCTAAGTCTCCAAAATTGCTCATTCATGTTGCTGTATGTATATTTTTGACCCAGCAGATTTGGTCACACTTTCAGTTTACCCATAATAAAATCATAAAAGAACCAAACTTCATGAATGTTTTTTGTGACAAAGAAGGATCTGTTCCAATCACTATATCAGAGAAAAATCAGAGTTGTAGAAATAACTGGAAACTCAAGACAGCCATGACATTATGTTCTTTACACTTTACAAGTGTATGTAAACTTTTGACCACCACTGTAGGTAACCGATGGGTGAGACTGTGTTTTGACGGAGACGAGCGAAACTACGAGCTGTGGGAGACGAAGCTGTTAGCACACATGCGGCTACTGGGGCTAAAAGAAACTCTTCTAAATGAACCCGCCGCGGACAACGTGGAGGCGGATATCCTGAAGAACCAGGAGCCGTATGCCGAAATGATCCAGTTTTTGGACGATAAAAGTTTGTCCCTTATTATGTCAGGCGGCTGACAACGGGAGAAAAGCCCTTAAGATATTAAGGGACCATTATGCCGGTAAAGGAAAACCCCGTATTATAAGCCTGTACACCGAGCCAACATCCCTGCAGAAAGCGGTGAGTGAAAGTGTCGCGGACTCTATTATCCGGGCTGAGACGGCAATAACAGCTCTAAGAAATGCTAACGAGACACTCAGTGATGGGCTCTTGATTGCCATGGTGTTAAAAGGATTACCTGAGGCCTATAAACCATTTTCCACCCATATCACTCAGGGCCAGTAGCTTTCCTTGTCTTGGTCCCCCTCAGCTCCTTCCTCACCTGATCAGCTGTAATGGAGAGGCGAGGTGTGACTCCTGGTGGGTGAGGACGGGGGTTGGACTGGGAGGGTCGATCTGGCGGGGGGTGAGGAGAGAGCTGCCGGTGCCAGAGGTGTTACGGGGGGAGGGTGATGTGACAGCACAGTCAGGTCTGGGCTTTGATGAGTGGGAGAGGGAGGGGGCAGCACAGTCCAGGCCCCCAGATTCAGGGCCCCTCCCGCTGTCCTTTGTGTGGCCTGAGATGGTTTTTAGGCCTCTCCAGACTTCCCTGGCGTTGCTCCCCTTGAGGCGCTCCTCCAGCTTCCTCCTTGTCCCCAGGTCTAAAAACCCTCTTCTTCTCATTCAGCAGGGCTTTTAGATCAGGGGTCACCCAGGGTTTGTTGTTGGGGAAACACCGAACCTTCCTGGTAGGCACGGTATTTTCCACACAGAAGTTGATGTAGTCCGTGATGCAGGTTGTCAGGCCGTTATCGCGATAACATGCGAGAGTTCCCTCGGGAGGTAATATGGCCGAATGCTAACCGCTAGCAGTGCCCTGGGTTACACCATCTATCGTTCACAGACATCGCAATGCCCCCTCCCTTCCTCTTACCGCTCTCATTAGCTTTCCTGTCCGCTCTCACGAGTTGAAAACCGTCCAGGAGCAAACATATTGACATTCGTTATCATTTTGTTCGCTCAGCTCTCAGTGATGGAAAGATAACAATCAAATATTGTCGCACAGAGAATATGGTCGCCGATATCATGACCAAACCGATGACAAAGTTCAAGATGGAGAAATGTGTGAAATATCTGTTCGGTGTGTAAAGCTATAGACACATAAATATATATATATTGGTGAAAAAAAAATGTATGTAAGAATAGAAGTTGTTTATAAGCTGCAGTCTGTATAGTTCGAGATCAAGTGGGGGTGTTGACATGTGATCTCATACGTCACTGCACTGTTCTGTGTAAATGTCGGTTTGTCAATAAAGTTTCCGTTGGTTTCGGTTTGATGAGGACTGAGTGATAAGTGTAATTTCTTCCTCCGTCGATAATACTAATAACGCAAGTTATTCCTCGCAATGACTGCGCCACAAGCGCCAACAATAATCAATCATCAATAATCTATCAAAGCCGCCTCCACGGTGGGTTTCTCACCTGCCGACGTCACAGCGAAGCAGAAGAGGAGGCACGAGACCCACAGCTCGCGCATGGTGTTGGAAGAGTGAGGTCACCGCCACCGAGGGCGGCGTTTTAAGGGGCCTCGTAGGGATGGGCGGATCGATCCCGTGGTATCGATATATCCATACTCACAAGCTACTCATTTGGTATCGATTTTCTTTTATAAATATCGATACTAACTATAACAAATGGGTGGTGTATGCATCACTTTCTGCCGTTTTAGATTATTTACTTAAATTAATATGTGCCGGGACACCCCTATACCTAGCGGCGTATTGAAATGGCCCATGTCACGTGACAGGAGACAGCGAATGAGCATCAACGTGCAACATCGCCCGCCGAGCCCACAGTCAGCATAAAGCAGAGCCGCAATCGTCTTAAAGCAGAAAATGTGAATATGATACTTTTTCTGAACAGCATCTGAGACTTCAGTAAAGATGTGATGGTGTCAGACATTGTTCTAGTTAATTTTCTCATGGAACAACTGTCTTATGCAGGTTTAAAGGATAAGGAAATCCTAGTAATCAATTGACCATAATAAATTGTATATAAATGGTCTGTATTTGTCTTGTGATTTGTCTTAAATGTAATAATATTTTGTGTGACAAAAATTGCCAGTGAGAAATGAACGGTATCGTATCGAATCCCAAATGTGTGGTATCGCCCATCCTTAGTGCCTCGTGCCTCCTCTCACACCTGATTGGTCCGGCGCATTTCCGCTCTCCGCCGCAATAGAAGCGAGTCCGAAGTCTCCGGTTCCCGATATTCAAAGCGAAAGTGATGAAATTCACCATCATCAAAGAAAATGAGGCTTCAATCAAACTGTAATCTGGGTTTTATTGTTGCAGATTCACCACTTCTTCAACCTCCTCCTCTCTGGTTGCGTCGTTTCTTCACAATTCTGTGATGGGACATTAAAACTCTGTCAGTTCCTCCTGAGCAGACAGAGGAACTCATCATGGGGAGGAACCTTCTCCTTCTCAGCGACCGTCTGACTGGATCCCGACAAACGTTCAGGTTCAAACGCCACCAGATCTAATTGAAAGCATCGTTTCTGTCGCCTTTCACTTCCACTCACGAGGAAACGGATCCTGACAGACGAGCCACAACCTTCACCTGAGCTCCGACATCAACCTCAGAGCTGGACAGGTCGGATGAGGTCGACATTTCTCCGGCCTGGTTGTCATGGAGACGGTGGTGCGAACACTGGTCCAGAAAATTCCAGTAAGGATCATGTCAGCGTGTCTGCGCCGGTCCCACGTGTAATAAAACATCTATAACAGGACAGATCAGCGAAGCCAGGATTGAGCTGCTCACCTGTCCGAATTAGTAATGACTGGTCCCAGTTTAGCCTCAGGGGTCAGATAACAGGTGGATCCTCCTGCGGGGTCGAGTTAGGATGGAATCATCTGCAGGAACAGAAACAATCGGGCGGGAGAAGAACCTGGTCCAGAACATTTGACCTGCGACACTCATCTACACATCTATACATTTATATATCTACTTCTACTCATCTATAAATCTACTCATCTATACATCATCGATTTTACTCCTGCAGTGGTCTGCAAAGGTCTCCCAGAGGGTGTCAGTCATTGTTGTGGGACTCCTGTTAAAATTACCGTTGGTTAAAAGCTCAATTGTGTGAAATAGAAATTTGGGGTTGTTTTTATTGTTGAGATTAGTTTTTTGAAATGAGAGGTTCTTGCTTGCTTGATTGTGTTGTTGTAGGTTTTGAGGTGTTGATAAAATATTTCTTTGTGAATGGTCAGCTTGGATTTCCTCCACCTCCACCTCCCCCGCTGGTTAAAACTGGTGATGTTAAAAAAGACACAAAAGTGGTCAGACACGGCCAGATCCACAACAGGGGACCCACCCACGGACAGACCATAGGTTATGACCAGGTCCAGGGGACCCACCTACAGACAGGCCATAGGTTATGACCAGGTCCAGGGGACCCACCTACAGACAGGCCGTAGGTTATTACCAGGTCCAGGGGACCCACCCACGGACAGGACGTAGGTTATGACCAGGTCCAGGGGACCCACCCACGGACAGGACGTAGGTTATGACCAGGTCCAGGGGACCCACCCACGGACAGGACGTAGGTTATGACCAGGTCCAGGGGACCCACCACGGACAGGACGTAGGTTATGACCAGGTCCAGGGGACCCACCCACGGACAGGACGTAGGTTATGACCAGGTCCAGGGGACCCACCCACGGACAGGACGTAGGTTATGACCAGGTCCAGGGGACCCACCCACGGACAGGCCGTAGGTTATGACCAGGTCCAGGGGACCCACCCAAGGACAGGCCGTAGGTTATGACCAGGTCCAGGGGACCCACCTACAGACAGACCATAGGTTATGACCAGGTCCAGGGGACCCACCCAAGGACAGGCCATAGGATATGACCAGGTCCAGGGGACCCACCCACGGACAGGCCATAGGTTATGACCAGGTCCAGGGGACCCACCCAAGGACAGGCCGTAGGTTATGACCAGGTCCAGGGGACCCACCTACAGACAGACCATAGGTTATGACCAGGTCCAGGGGACCCACCCAAGGACAGGCCGTAGGTTATGACCAGGTCCAGGGGACCCACCCACGGACAGGCCATAGGTTATGACCAGGTCCAGGGGACCCACCCAAGGACAGGCCGTAGGTTATGACCAGTTCCAGGGGACCCACCCACGGACAGGCCATAGGTTATGACCAGGTCCAGGGGACCCACCCACGGACAGGCCGTAGGTTATGACCAGGTCCAGGGGACCCACCCACGGACAGGCCGTAGGTTATGACCAGGTCCAGGGGACCCACCCAAGGACAGGCCATAGGTTATGACCAGGTCCAGGGGACCCACCCAAGGACAGGCCATAGGTTATGACCAGGTCCAGGGGACCCACCCACGGACAGGCCATAGTTATGACCAGGTCCAGGGGACCCACCCAAGGACAGGCCGTAGGTCATGACCCCGTCCAGGGGACCCACCCACGGACAGGCCATCGGTTATGACCAGGTCCAGGGGACCGACCCACGGACAGGCCGTAGGTTATGACCAGGTCCAGAGGACCCACCCACGGACAGGCCGTAGGTTATGACCAGGTCCAGGGGACCCACCAAGGACAGGCCGTAGGTTATGACCAGGTCCAGGGGACCCACCTACAGACAGGCCATAGGTTATGACCAGGTCCAGGGGACCCACCCACGGACAGGCCGTAGGTTATGACCAGGTCTAGGGGACCCACCTACAGACAGGCCATAGGTTATGACCAGGTCCAGGGGACCCACCCACGGACAGGACGTAGGTTATGACCAGGTCCAGGGGACCCACCTACAGACAGGCCATAGGTTATGACCAGGTCCAGGGGACCCACCCACAGACAGGCCGTAGGTTATGACCAGTTCCAGGGGACCCACCCACGGACAGGCCGTAGGTTATGACCAGGTCCAGGGGACCCACCCACAGACAGGCCGTAGGTTATGACCAGGTCCAGGGGACCCACCCACGGACAGGCCATAGGTTAGGACCAGGTCCAGGGGACCCTCTGCTGTGGGTCGGTTGTTTAAAATCCAAACTGTGAAGGAGGGTTAAAAATTCTCTGGACACTGGGTCCACGGTGTTGTTGATGTGTAGATTAAAATCACCAGTTATTAAAATCCTGTTGTATGTAGCGTAAATGATTGATAAAAATTCTGAGAATTGGCTGATAAAAGAGGTGGAGTATTGGGGTGGTCTGTGAACTGTTATGCATAGAACAGGAGGGCTGCTAAAAACAAAGGCATGATGCTCAAATGATGAAAACTTATTAAAAGAGACCTCACTTGATGACATTGCTTCCTTGTTATTGAAGCGGTTCCACCTCCTTTCCTGCCCCCCCCCAAGCCTCTGTGAGAACAGCAGGTGCATCAGTGCCATGTCTCAGTGAGGAGAATACCATCGAGGTTTCTGTCTAAAATTAAGTCGTTTACTATAACAGATGTGTTTAAAAGAGCGCGCACGTTCAGCACGGCCATCTTTATGTCCGTGCTGAACGTGCGCTCATCCTGTCTTTTCATGGGAACGATAAAAGCACTGTTGCGTCTGGAAACAGTCCTGGGTTTCTGTCCGTATGAAATGATGGTTTCAATGGAGTGAATGAGCTGTGATGCTGATGGCAGACATGGGAGTAGTGATGGAGAGGCATGTATGGTGCAGCGTGGGGGGGTGAGCGTAGATGTGAGTGAGTGGGGGGCAGAGTGGTGGCGTGCATGTGCTTTAGTCAGGAGGTGGATGGAGTGCAGGACACTCCTACACATCTATACATCTACTCATCTATACATCTACACTCCTACAATCTATACATCTACTCATCTATACATCTACACTCCTACACATCTATACATCTACACTCCTACACATCTATACATCTACACTCCTACACATCTATACATCTACTCATCTATACATCTAAACACATCGTGTTTCTACACCTTTCACCTCTGTGGTGCAGCGGAGGCTCCGGCCAGCAGGGGGCGCTGTTGTCAGCGCGGACGTGGATTTAAAGCTTTTATCGGTTTATAGTTGGGATAAAGTCCGTCAGACACCAAAGATCAGCCTAATAAGGGCTCTAAAACATTCCGGGTCTTTATCAATCTCTCATCTCGTCCTGAAGCTGCTGTAAAAGTCTAAATATCAGTTTTATCTGTTTTGTTCTCGTCACAAACACGACTGGAGAACAAATGTGGTGAATTCTCCTCTGACAATGTTGATTTTCTTTCATTTTCCCTTTATAATAACCAGATTTATGGTGTAATCTGTGTTTTCCATTTTATCTCGTGCTTGTTTCCCTCAAACATCCACAAATTTATTAATTTAAAAAATATTACATTGTGGCGGACACATTTGGGTGTATCTCACACCCAGGTGATGCATGGGGTGATGGGCGTGGTTATCCCTTGATTGAATGCACTGTTCAACGCGCCATTCAGAGTTGGTCTGCTGGTTGCAGAATAAAGACGTCTAAACCATCTGCTCTGTCCGA
>NW_026621922.1:0-39789 GCF_003711565.1 Takifugu flavidus | reverse complement strand
CTCAGCAGTCTCTGCGGCCCTGAGGTTCTCCGGCAGGCTGTTCCACAGTCGGGGACCATAATAACTGAAGGCCGCTTCCCCGTGCGTTTTAGAGCTTACATGTGGGATGGTTAAAAGGCCGGTGCCGGAGGACCTCAGAGTCCATTTTGCTTCTTTTTATTTCCTATTTCCCACATTTATTCACAGTTTTTATTAGATTGCAATGAATCCTATAACATTGAACAGATTGACTAAAGTCAAATGACCTGCGGTTCCCACCGATAGCCGTCATTCTGATGGGTTTTTGCTGGCTGCAGCTGAAATATTCCAATGCTCCATGTCACAGAGACAGTAAATACTAAACCCTAAAGATTCTGAAGGCATGATGTAAAATAGTAACGTATAATACAGACATTGAAGAGACAATTAAGAGAATGTTTTCATGCTTCTAAGAGTGGCCGAGGAGCCATTTAGAACTTTATAAAAATGCATTGTGTGATACCAGGAACTAATTTAACTTCAAGGGGAAGCTGCTTCTGCTTTGTCGACCATCGACTGATCTCCTGAAAGTCCACCAGCGCTTTTTAAAAACTGAATTTTTCATCTATGGAGGGAGTAGACGGCAGATGTTTCCACAGATGCTCTTCACCAGTGGTCAGTGAGTGATGCAGCAGATGAGCGGGAGTTGACTGGCTTCAACCAGCTACCGTCTCAATGTCTCCAGCCCATAGTGTGGATTCTCTACGAGAGCAGACAGCAGCTTCAATCCTGAACCCTGCAGCTGGTTCCCACTCAGGTCCAGTTCTCTGAGATGGGAGGGATTGGACCTCAGCGCCGAGGCCAGAGAGTCACAGCTGATCTCTGATAAACTGCAGCCACATAATCTAAATAAAGAAGGGAAACTTTTATAAGGTTATAAGTGAAACCAGTATTCATCTGAAAGGTTAATCAGAGACATGATATGTAAATATTTAATTTAGTTACAGGTTAAAAAATGATAGTAATATGTAATTACCACAATTCCAACCTCTCAGGTTTGCACTGTTCCAGAGGAGAATATATATTGTTCTGGCCCTCACTCTTCCCAGGTTCTCCCACCTCTTTCCCTCCCATCTCATCATGGAGATCCATCTCACCTGTGGCTCATCTTTAAAGGCACAACCTGTCTTAGATGACTTCCTGTCCCCCTCACCATCTCCCTCCTCGTTGGCTGGTGTCTACCAGGCACCCTCACTTAGTTTTGTCTAATTTTGGTTACCATCTGTCGGCTTTTTCATTGTCCTTAAATCAATTTATCATGAATAAGTGGTCCCCGTGTGGCCCTCCCTCCTGAAGGAACTGGGCACAACACACACACTCAGAAAGTGTGAGGACCCTCGGATGGAATAATGGACATTTTTGAGAATGGTGTTTACCTCAGAGTTTCCAGTCGGCAGTTTGGAAAGTGGAGAAAACCACAGAGCAGCTTCACTCCTGGATCCTTCAGCTGGTTCCGACTCAGGTCCAGTTCTCTGAGATGGGAGGGATTGGACCTCAGCACCGAGGCCAGAGAGCCACAGCTGATCTCTGATAAACTGCAGTATTCTAATCTGAAAAATGCAGGATGAGGTTATACGGTGCAGGTTTGCATGTTATCTGCGTCAGTACTAAACCTACGTTAGTTCTTAGTTGGGTCAGACCTGAATTCACGATATTCCAAGGAATTTTTTTAATGTGGTGCATCACAGCAGTGTTGAGAACAGCCTCACTTCACCATCTTAGCAGCTGGTATATAGGTAGAAAAATGAAGACTGACCTGAGCCTCTCCAGTTTACAGTTTGGACTGTCCAGTCCAGAACAGAGCCGCTTCACTCCTGAATCCTGCAACGTGTTGTAGCTCAGGTCCAGAACCCTCAGATGGGAGAGGTTGGACTTCAGAGCTGAGGCCACAGAATCACAGCAGGTCTCTGATAAACTGCAGCTCCTTAGGCTAAAATAACAATTATTTTGAGAGAAGACAAATAAAAATCAACATGTACCAGAGCAAAACACAGCTTACAAGCAACAAACCTCTCGTCCTGCACCGGCTTATCTGCCGTATGTTCCTATTTTGGGTTCTTTCAGGGCGGTTGGACAAGATCTACACCGTATGTAAAGTGTGTGTAGGTCAAAATACCTTCCAAGTTTGTGAGACCACATTTCTCAATAGCACTCAACTCTTGTCAGGAGTTGGGACAAAGCGACCCACTCCTGATAGCTTGTGGGCGGTGCTGCAGCGACCCTGCAATCCCTACACTCTCTGGTGAAACCAAATCAAAGGTTTTAGACACTGCTGGATGCTGGAAGGGTGGCTATAGTCTGGACGCATCGTTCCCCTGACTGCACATTTCTCCAACAATGATTGGCAGCTGGTGTCACTTGTTCTCCAGATGAGAGAAGGAAAGAGAGCCCCCCCACAGTGTGTTTGATTGCCCCACTGCAAGCTCAATGCTGCCAGAAAACATTGCAGGAGCATCAATTCCCCTCAGGGCATCAACAAGGACCTCAGGAAAAGGTGCAGCTGCCACCTACTAGAGACAAGCACACTGAGCTGAGATTCAAAGCCCTCTCCTCCCAAGAGAAGAGCTTGTTTGTTGGAGGCTCTTCTGGGCGATACCTGGTGCCACAGCTCCAGCTCAGCCCGTCTCTGGAGCTGAGGTGGAGCTTAGCAAGTTTCATGGTTCTCCACCACTTCCTCTCGCTGAGGACCTTCTCAGCTGGTGGTTTCTGCTCTCTACTGTTTTATATTATATTGTAGAAAATTAGGATTTTTGGTTGATGTCTTAGATGTTGTTGACTAAGAGCAGGTTTTTCTTTAATAACATAGAAAGATTCGATGAGAAGAGCAAATGTATTATTTTATGAGCTACTTCCACTACTATTATATACACATACTTCCATATTGTCTTAGATTGCAAGCTGCATTTATTGCATCGTTCATAGAAAGTCATATTTGTGAGGAGAAAAACTCCAATAAGGTCATTTTCTTTAATGATCATTACAACAGAAGGAGGCGATGAACAAACAGATTTATATAAAAATGTGTGAAAACTTATGGATGGAAACCTTTTTAAAATGGTTGCATTGTGTAGAATCGGTGTAGAATCAACTTGTTGACTTCTGATTTGGACTCCAATGGAAGTGAGGTGCAACAATTGTGGATGCTGAAAGCTTCAGATCTTCATGAAGGTTTCTGTGGTTGGACTGACCTGCTGCCCCTTTAAGAGGGAGGCAGGTTTGGGCTTCTGGCTGGAATGAAGCCACCTCAGATGAGAATGACTGCAGGCTTTCGGTACCAAGGTTTAACAGGGTGCTCACTTCACACTTGGGCTTTTCTCTTTTTTGGGATGGCTTTTCTCAGTAGAGAAGGGGCATGGCACACTGCAGCAGCTTTCTTTTTGGGGTTTCTAGTTTTCCTTCTGATCTTTAAAAGACAGGAAGAACCATTTTTGATTGGTCTGAATGTTTGGGCGGTTTTGTGGCCAGCCTAAAATAAAACAAGACAAATCTACAACTGATACTTCCTTTCTAGTCATTGATGACCATCCTCACATGGGACAGATTTCCACAACCAATTTAATACTGCAAATCTGTCCTGTGTGGTCTTTTTTCTGAGAACTGTAACACTACGTTTATAACAAAGATCAAACATGGAAACACTTATTGTCTAACTAGTTACACCTGGGAAAGTACTGGATCATCTCTGACTGACCTGAGAGTCTCCAGCTCACAGAGAGGATCCTGGAGAGCACCAGAGAGCAGCTTCACTCCTGGATCCTTCAGCTGGTTCTGACCCAGGTCCAGAACCCTCAGATGGGAGGGATTGGACCTCAGCGCCGAGGCCAGAGAGTCACAGCTGATCTCTGATAAACTGCAGCCACTCAGTCTGGATAAGGAATAAATGGGGCAAATAAAAACACATTTCTAAATCTGAAAATGAAGAGAAAAGCAGAAAATGTAAAGAAATTTAGAAAAGACCAACAGAGGCCTCCTGACCTGAGCGTCTCCAGTCTGCAGTTTGGATGCATCATTGCAGAAGACAGTAACTTTACGTCGGCATCTGTCAGGTTTTGGTTCCTGATTAAGCTCAGCTCCCGTAGATGAGAAGGGTTTGACGTCATTGCTGAGGTCACAACTTCCCAATGACTCGTTAAAAGAAAACTAGCAGACAGTCTGTTGTGTATGAAACAAAAATAGTGAGTCAAACTTGGGATTTCTAATCAACTTATCTGAGAATCTACCTCAACACAAATGTAGCTCATTTCCTGGAAAAGCTAAATTCAACACCGTAGAGCAGGGGTGGGGAACCCCCGGCCTCCGGGCCGTATACGGCCTACGAGACCATTTCTACCGGCCCGCAACGCAATAAGATTTTTATATTTTATATGTGCACTTATATAGTGGGACCGTTCGCTAAACTCCGCGAGCTGCGAGTAGCAGCGGTAGCGTATTTTTGCCTTTCGTGTCCTGAAATTTCTTTCGTAACAAGAGGAAATATTTTCCCGTTTTCTGAGATAAAACAGACGGTTATGTTATGTCCGAGTCAAGGTCAGGGTCAGTGAACACAGCATGTGATGTACGTAGTGGGCTGGACTGATTGACACGGACGAAAAATGCGTAGCGAAACACGCTAAACTCGACGAGTTGAAAGGACAGATGAGTTTGGATAAAATTAACGCTCTTCGTCGGAGTTTGGAGGCTCAACAAGCAGCTTTCACACGACCATGTACCGCCAGAGAGAATATTGCGCGTGCAAGTTTTGTGATGAGTGAATTAATAGCCACGAAGCTGAAACCTCACGTGAACGTGCCTCGTAGCCGCCGCTGAGGCGCTCGCGCCGGACAACGTAAAATTGTTTCAAAGTGTGAATTTTTTTTCGTGAATAACTACTTAACTAAGACATATATTGTTATGATTCCAGTGGCTAACGGTATGTTTTTATGGTCAAGGAATCTAAATATGTAGTCAAAGTATATGTGGGACTAATATTTATGGTGGAAATCACAATATGCCAGGAATTGTTGCGCTTGGCGGAGGTCTGCGCTCTCCGAGTGATTCTAGTTGTTATTATTATTGTCTTTATCTTTCTTTCTTTTATTTATTTTCTTGATTATCTTGTTGTATTGCAGTTTCTGTGAGTAGAGGCCTCGAACAGGCCCTTACGGGTCTCTTGCCTCAACTCTGCACCTCTTTTTTTTATTGTTTTGTATGATCATGAAAACATATTTTACTTGTTTGTCATTTTATTCTATTTTTTTGGTGATTTTATATGCATGTGTGTTAAATAAATAATTCAAACTCAAATGCAGCAATCATGAGACTTAGTAACACAGTGATTATAGACTTTTTTTGTCTTTTTTTTTGCATCCCTAGCTATGTGTTCGTAATAGTATGGCCCTCGGAGGACTTTATAAAAATTGAAATGGCCCTCGATATGAAAAAGGTTCCCCACCCCTGGTTTAAAGAAACGTGCATCTTTTTATCTGTCTATCGGCTCTTTGGATATTTTGCATTTCATCCAATTTGTACGATGGTGCGTCAAGTCTTAATTCAGCGATCGATCGATGACATCAGAGTCTCTGGTTGCATCGATTGCCCTCAGCTTCTGTTATATCTGCCTGTTTCCCTTCAAATCATTTTCACTGCACCTTTTGTTGCTAGTGATGAAGTTGCCCCCTAACGGGTGTGGAAAGGCTCAAACAACTTTGTGGGTCACATAAAGGCTCCAAACGGAACCGCCACAAAGACCTAAAACACCCATTTAAACCAACGAGGCCGGCTGTTTTTACGTTGAACAAATGAAGCAAAATAGTCACGTGTCATTAGTTAAAATGTGTTTTTCTGTCGTTAGAATACGATGTATACAAACAAACAAAAGTGATTTAATGACATGACAGTCATTTCATGATAGTCAGTTAACTTGTGGCTCCTATTATTCCTGCCTTATGTTGGTTTGTCTGGATTGACCTTTGAACTTATATCCAGCCAGTGTTGAACATTTCTGGATGAATTGTTGTTGTTTTTAATTTATGGACGCTGCAGTGGAGATAAGGAATTGAAGGAATGACCACTGGAGGGGGTATTGCTACCTGACATGATCCACTCGCTTGATTTAAACGCCGATGTCCGGCCCCAAAAGTCTTTACTTACACGGCCTTCCTGCAGTTCCTCACAGCTGGAATCAGGTGACGTCGTCCCTCCTCTGAGGTGTTGTACTGCTGCAGGTTCAGCTCATCCAGAACCTCCTCTGACATCTGCAGCAGGTAGGCCAGAGCTGAACAGTGGATCTCTGACAGTCCCCTCTTGATTTCTCCCCTGACTTCAGGAACTCTTGGATCTCCTGATGGACTGACTGATCCTTCATCTCCATCAGACAGTGGAAGATGTTGATGCTTCTGTCTGGGGAGATTCCATCACTGTTCTCCTCCTTCAGGTTGTTGAGGACCTCCTGGATGGTTTTTGGGTGGCTGTTCCTCTGATCCAACAGTCCACCCAAGATCTTCTGATTGGACTCCAGAGAGAGACCATGAAGGAAGCGAACAAACAAGTCCAGGTGGCCATTTTCACTTTTGAGAGATTTCATTAGTGCTCTCCTGAGGAAGTCATCAAGAGATGTGATTGGTTTAGAATATTTTAGGAACTGATTTATAACCGCTGTGTCTTTCCTGGTGTAACGGTGGACATGTAGACGGCAGCCAGAAACTCCTGAATGCTCAGATGAACAAAGCAGTAGACTGATTTCTGGAAGATCACACTCTCTCTCTTGAAGATCTCTGTACAAACTCCTGAGTACACCGACACCTCGGAGACGTCCAGTCCACATCGCTCCAGGTCTTCTGAGTAGAACATGATGTTTCCTTTCTCCAGATGTTCAAACGCCAGCCGACCCATCTTCAGAAGGAGTTCTTTATCAGCCTTAGTCAGTTTCCCTGGTCTCTGCTTTCCTCCATACTTCTGCTTCTTCCTCTTTATCTGAACCATCAGGAAATGTGAGTAGAGGTCAGTCAGGGTTTGGGGCAGCTCTCCTCTCTGGTCTCTGGTCATCATGTCCTCCAGAACTATAGCAGTGATCCAGCAGAAAACTGGGATCAGACACATGATGTGGAGGCTCCTGGAGGCCTTGATGTGTGAGATGATTCTCTTGGACAGATCTTCATCACTGAACCTCCTCCTGAAGTACTCCTCCTTCTGGGAGTCAGTGAAGCCTCGTACTTCTGTGATCCTGTCAACACACGAGGGAGGAATCTGATGGGCTGCTGCAGGTCTGGAGGTGATCCAGATGAGAGCTGAGGGAAGCAGGTTCCCCTGGATGAGGTTCACCAGGAGCACGCCAACGGACGATACTTGTGTGACATCAGAGATGAGCTGATGCTTGTTGAAACCCAGTGAAAATCTGCTTTCATCCAGGCCATCAAAGATGAACAGAAGTTTCCAGACAGTCAGATTTTCTGCTCTGATCTTCTGTAATGTTGGATGGAAAACATGAAGCAGTGAGAGAAGACTGTGCTGCTCATCTCTGATCAAGTTCAGCTCCCTGCATGAGAGCGGAAGCACCAGACTGATGTCTTGGTTCTCCAAACCTTCTGCCCAGTCCAGACTGAACTTCTGCACTGAGAAGGTTTTTCCAACACCGGCGACACCGTTGGTCAGAACCACTCTGATGTGTCTCTGTTGCTCAGATAAGACTTTGAAGATGTCCTGGCACTTGATTGGAGTGTCCTGGATGTTCTTCTTGGAGGTTCTCTCAAGCTGTCTCACCTCATGTTGTGTGTCCACCTCCTCACTTTGTCCCTCAGTGATGTAGAGCTCAGTGTAGATCTTGTTCAGCAGGGTTCCACTTCCTGCTTCATGAGTTCCTTCAGTCACATGTTCACATCTTCTCTTCAGACTGATCTTATGACCTTCTATCACCTCCTGCAGATCACTTCCTGAACATAAGTAAACCAATGATTTCCATCTATAATAAATCATCAACACAACTACAAATTCATGACATCACAAATTAAATCTCATATTGAACAGTTTTACTTTGTTTGGGCTTCATTTCAGCATCTCCAGATCTGCTCCCAGATTGTGAACAAGAGGACTCTCCTGGTGGAGCTGACTGGTCCCAGTTTGATAGGATGTGCTCCCCCCTCTCACTATGAAACACATCTCTATTAGTCCTTTGATTTATAGGATGAAAGAACCTGATCAAGACTCAATATTGTTCCAGCATTTATGTCTGAATTCATCTTTCAGTTTAAACCTGATTCTTGTTTCTAATCAACAATATTCACATTAGTCTGTAACTATATGACTGTCTGAGGTTTAAGTGTTAAACATCTCCAATAATAAACTCACAACCTGCTGCTGTTAATGTGACTAACAGCTGCCACACAAACACATCATCACGCTTTAGTTTTCTTACATTTCCTCTGAACTTCTGAAGTTTAATATTCTATCTTTGGACTGGTCACTCTTCAGGGACACCCAGCTGGGCACTGTGGACTCTGCTCTGTCCTCGTCCATCCTGAGGAAACATCAGAAATAGTGATGAGACTGTGATGAAGGTAAATAATCTGTAGAGGTTGGAGTTAAATAATCCCAATTCACTGCATTTTTATCAAACAGGAACAGTTCTAATCCATTCTGGATAACAACTGAATCAATAAATCAATGATGTCTCTGTATCATTTTCATGTTTTCAGAGTTTAAGCTGCTTTTTTAACTGTTCCCTGCAGTGAGAAAAGAACTGGCACCTTTTCCAGCCCCTCATCCTGCAGCACTGAATGTGCTCTAAAGTTCTTTCCAGAGCAAACGTCTCTGCACTTGCAGCAACATGTTGTAGTCATGGATCCGTGAGGAGAACCGGATACAGGAAACGCCCCCACTTTGATCCCAAAACCCAACTGGTGGCCAACGGTGGTCCGGCAACGACGGGGACGCTGGTCCATCGGGCCGACAACACTGGTTTTCCACAGGCCAACATGGTGAAAGGACTGTCTTCAGCTCAGCCACTAAATTATCTGGTGCTACATAAACATACTAGTCAGGACTTTTTAACTTCCCTCCTTTGTTCCCCCCTTCAATTATTTCTATGATCCAAGTCCTCAAAGATCACTGCTCTATTTAAAATAGATGAAAGAAATGACACCCACTCCTGCATTTCTTTCACAGTGGTTCCACAACATAGAACAATAAACCACTGTGAGAAAACGTGCAACATGAACCCAAAATCCTGTTGGTGTCCTGTGATCCTGTGTGGATTTAGTTAATTATTTTTAAAGTTTATTGTCTTAAATAATACCAAAATATCCAGCTGTAACCTGGACTGTTGAACAACTCTAACAACTCTAATAATTTTATGAGCTTTTAAACTGTCACAAAATGTCGCTCTTCCTGCTTCGTCTGAAGAGAATACTTTCACTTTTAAAACCTAATCACAGCTTTATGGCGTATATATTACTACCATTAAAGCATTCTGGGAGGGTTTAAAGTTCCTTTAGAATCAGTAGCAAAGAGCAGAAAAATAAACTAAACTTCACTTAGAAAGACTATTCAACTATAACTAAAGCCAGACTATAAGAATGTTAAATAAGAACTATTCATTTATAATGTATAACGATGTTTTGTGCTAAAACTAAATATGAAGTCTCATTGATTCAAATCTTGATTTTATCTCCAAACACAACTGTCAATTCTTTTCAATAATGCTCTTCGTTTCCACTCACCTTGTCGGTCTTCAGTCTTCCTGCTTAGTCTGAAAGGAATACTTTGAAAAACTGGTTTGTTGGGTTCCCAGTTTCTGGGACCGTTGTTGCTGGTGTCTACCTGCAGGGGGCGTGGAGGAGCCGCTCATCAGCCACAGCTGGCCCCGCAGACACACGCACCTGCGGTCTCTCTTCAATCTCCCGTTAGATTTAAGGACAGAACTCCCGTCTGCCAGCGGCGGAGGGTTTTCGGCCTCAACGCCAAACCCTGACTTCTGTGGCTTGACTATTTTTGAGAGTTTTCCTAGCGGACTTGTTTTGGACTCAGTCGAGGTCTCTCCGCCTCTCTGAGAACGCGGACCGAACTGTTCTTGTTCACTTTAAAATAAAGACGCTTTTCAGACACCATTCTCCACCTTTATTCAACCTGGTTAAATAAATAAAATGTATGATGCTTGACAGATTTGAAAGACTTCTCAAAGCAGCATATTTCTGCAGCCCTGGAGTCCAGGAGGAGCAGCAGAGGTCAGAATGTGTCGGAGCGCGTTTAACTATTGTCTGCAGTTCCACGCATGTCCACCGGGTGGCGGTAAAGCACCACATGATATTTCTCCTTTTTGGAACTTCTTCAGCTGCGTTGAGCTTTAAATCTTCACCTGTCGCTCCCTTTAAGCTCTAAACTTTGCGGTTCTGTGTGTAGTTTGTTGGTTTAAATATTTTTGATGAATTCTGATGAAAATGACTGAAACTGTCAATGACCAATAGAAAGTTCGTCCATTTTTCTATTGTGTCACACATTTTCATTATTTATTGTCATTTTTGGATCTAAACTGGACCAGTTCTGTGAGCTGTTTTGCTTTTTCTGTGGACCAGATGTTCCAGGCAGGTTCCATCGTCGGACACAGACGGAGACGGGTCACGTGACAACAGTCAGCCTTTAGTTCTTTATTACAGGAGGATCTGGTTTATATACAGACACGTATCTGCAAAATACTAAAAAGTCTATGAACCCAAAGTACTAAAGAGTCTACATCCACGCACACGCGTGTATTAAGTGTTTAAACACACGTGTGCGCGTACGTGCACACTGTATATTCATCTAATAACTGTTAGTTTCTAAAACACCAAAGTAGAGTCACTGAGGCACGGCTTCACCTCCTTTACACCGAGGTTTCCCTGAGCAGGTGTCATGAACTGTTGCAGAAGGAAAAGCATGGAACATGTTAATAACCGGACACAACAACACTCAGGTTTATTGTCTGACGGCATCAGTGTCTCTGGTTGCATCTGTCTGAGGAGCATTGTGAAACCAGGAGCAGTGTAAATGAGGGGGGGGGGGGGGGAGCAGTGAGTGGATGCTGCATTCATCAAACACACAATAGTCAGAAGAGAAGAAGGAAGAACAGAAGCCCGTGTTCCTCAGTGTTGGTGTGGAGACGCCTGTTTGGAGGAGCAGGAAGCAGGCTGGACTCTTCCAGCTGGCTTTAATGCCACTTCTCTTCTGAGAACCTCCCGGCAGCTTTCTCTCCACCATCTTTTTACGCTGAAGCTTTTTGATCATTTCAGGTCAGATGTTCTTGGACTGAGGTTAAAAATGTTTGTTCTTGTGCTCGGAGCGAACCGACGATCCTCTAAAGTCAGGCATCCTAAAGGTGGATGTTTTCTGAGGCGTGGAGGCTTTAAAGTGGCGCTTTTACCCACTTGTCCTCGTTCTGTTGGAAACTTGATCCAAAAACCTTTTCTGGAGCTTCATGTTCTGCTTTTTTGAAGGAATGAAATGGTTTCATCAGCGCTGCCGGGGGCTGAGCAGGCTTCATAAATCTGAAGCTCTGAGATCCTTTAAAGATCTCCTGGAATCAGCAGATGGGGGTTTGATCAAAAACTGTAAGAATCAGTCAAGCTATCAAATCTTGACTCAGTCCAAGCGTGAACCAGTCCATCCAGAGCTGATTATGGCTCCGCCAGGAGGAAAGCACGGCCTGGGGGGGTTCATATGGAGCAGGCACACTCTGGCTCTATTGCTACTGAAAACAGCCCTTCAGCACAGCAGCCTGGAATACAGTTCTGGAGAACACCTGTTCCCAGGTGGGAGTGGGAGTACATGTTCACGGAGGCAGCTGGGAAACCTGGGTGTCTTCTGAGTGGAGAAAGGGTGGCGGTAATGAAAGAATATCATCTGAGACGCCATCATGAAGCTAAACACGCGGACAAAGACAAGAATATGGACATGGAACAAAAGCTACAGAAGGTTGAGGAGTTAAAACCAGGCCTCAAATCTGGACAGGCTCTGTTCAGAAAAGCCAAATCTCAAAGCGAGGCTGCTGTCAAGGCCAGTTTGATTTTGGCAGAAGAGATCGCTCAATCAGCCCGGCCATTTCCAGAGGGGAATTCCATCAAACACTGCTTGCTTAAAGTTTGTGAGCAAGTTTGCCCAGACAAAAGGCAACTCTTTTGAAACGGGAGCCTGAGCAGAAACACCATTGTTGTCCCTCAATCTAAAAGAGCAGCTGGAGAAAAAGGGGAAAGATTTCATGGCATCTTCCCTGGCTGTGGATGAGAGCAGCGACATTAGAGGGGACTCCAGCCTCAACGTGACAGAGGAGTTTCTGGCGTTACGTCCTGTGCACGGCACAACCACAGGACAGGATTTGTATGAAGAGGTGTCGAGATGTGGAAATGAGATGGAGCTGCCTCGGGAAAAACTGGTGGGTTGGACAACAGACGGAGCAGCTGCCATGTGTGGACACAGGAGTGGACTGGTGGCCAAGATACGGGAGAAGACGCAGGAGGAAAACGTTACGGCTGAACTGACAGCTCATCATTGCATCATACACCTGGAATCGTTGTGTGCTGAAGCCCTGGACATGGAACATGGAATGTTCACCATCACGCACGCAGTGAACTTTATCAGAGCCAAAGGTTTAATTCAGCGCCAGTTCAAGGCGTTTCTGAGCCAGTGGCAAACGCAGCGTGGTGATTTGCCCCATCACACTGAGGTGCGATGGCTAAGCCAGGGAAAGGTGCTGCAAAGATGTTTCCAGCTTCCTGAGGAGATCGGATGTTCTTGGACAGCAAAGGGAAAGACACAACTCAGCTCCCAGACCAAAGGTTCTTGTGTGAAACGGCTTTTCTGTGGGACATTCCGAGTCATCTGAATGCAATGAAGCTGCAGCTGCAGGGTCGGGGTGGTGTCCCCTCTGATATGTACAGTACAGTGAAGGCCTTTAGAACCAAACGCACTCTGTGGGAGGCACAGATGCACAAAGGAAACTTGAGCCACTTTCCCAGCTGCCAGACCCTGAAAGAGAAGCTCTCTACCAGCGTGTTCCCGAGCACAGTTTGCTGATTAAATGAGTGTTCTCGCCGCTGACTTCCCACGCCGAGTCACTGACTTAAAAGCACCAAAAAGCAGGTTTGAACTGCTCAGCCGTCCGTTTGAGGTTGAGGTGGAAAGCTCAGCACCAAAGCTCCAAAGGAGGTGATTGAGCTCCAATGCAGTGATGCCCTGAAGGCAACACATGGGGCAGTGGGTGCTGCGGAGTTTGCCCGTTTCCTCCCCGACACACATCCAGGCTGCTCCAACGTTGCCTGTGTGTTTGGCAGCACAGACCTGCGGGAACAACTGCTTTCTTTGATGAAGCTGAACAAAACATCACACAGAAGTGGACTTCCTGCTGAACACCTTCACTCAACTGTGAGGAGTTCCTCAGCTCAGAGCCGGACCCCCAACATTGATGAACTCGTCCAAAAGATGAGACACCACCAGTATCAGCCTCAAACAAGTGAACATTAAGCTGCAATAACACATTTACAATTATTACTCAGCTCAAGTTTAAAAGTTAAAGGTAAATATTTTTCACTGCACATGTGCCTTTTCCTTGAAGAAAGTGTTGTTTTTGCTTCATAGTTTTGCACTTTATGTTATTGTATTTCAATCCAATTATGTTCTAAAAATATTTCAGCTGAGTGAATGATAGAAAATGCTGTTATAATTTTTTTCTTTGAAGTAAATTTAGCCCACTTTTGCTAAATGAGAAAATGTACCGATGGTGCCTTGAATAATACCGCTTCATTCATTTAATGTTCATGTTATGGGGATTTTATAGAAAGCAAATTTGTCTTTTGTGCCTCTTGAAAATTAAAAATGACTGACAGAGCCATAAGAAACTATTGCTTTATTTATCTGATCATATTGTAAAATATTTGTTAGGTTTTCAGTTGGTTCAGTTTGGTTCACTAGACCAGGGGTCACCAACACGTTGCCCGCGGGCACCCGGTCGCCCGTCAGAACCACATGAGTCGCCCACCGGCCTGTTCTAAAAATAGCTCAAATAGCACCACTGACCAATGAGCTGCATCTAATTTATTTTGTTTGCTATTCTTGTTTAAATCACACTTACACATAAACTGGAAATAACAATATATTTAAAAAAACTTACTGAACTTACTGAACTATGACCTAGTATAGTTCAAAGGTCAGTATGATGCGCATGACCAAAACGTAGCGTCTACGCAGATCGCTACGACCAAACAGCCTAGCGGGCGCAGCCAAAACGAGGAGATGACTGACCCATAAAAGATGGCAGAAAAAAGAAAGAAAGACAGATCATTTTCACCACGAAAGTTTCTTTCTCCACAAGAGAAGAACTTCTCACTCTCCTGCCCTAAAGACAACTACGAGGGGAGTTGACATATATAACGAGGGCAGTTGACACATATAACGAGATGAAGGAGTAGTTTTGGTGGAGAAAAAAGTGCCGCTGGAAAAGCTGTGGTATCAGTGACTACAGACGGGGCTCCTGCTATGAGCGGTCTTCGCAAAAGCCAACTCAAGGCGGCAGATTCCTGAATTGAAAACAATATCTAAAGAACTCAAGTATCATACTAAAACACATAATATTCCATCTGTCTATCCCCAACTGAATTAACTCCACACCTATCTCATCAGATTATTTGTAACAGAATAAGCAGATAACGTAGCATTTCCCTGTTCATATCTGCTACTTGCAATTTAGAATTTGTCAATAAAACTATGCTATGACACAAACTACAGTTTATTTGGCTGCTGTGCTCCTAAAAAGAGCAGCATTTGTGGCTCATAAACCTCACAGACACTGCTATGCTCTTTAAACATTTTTATGATCGTGAATTTTTCAATCAAATATCTTCTCTTTGATAATGCCCAAAGCTGGATTCGAACTCTCCCTCTGGGGTCTTCAGGAGGTTTCAATCAGGTTGTCTGTGACAGCAATTGTCAACTGGCCCGCACCGGCCTGGGATCGATTCCCGGCCATGGCACATTGCTTTTAACTTGATTTCATTCTGTGACAAAGCAAAATGGACAACCTCCACCAGAATAAGTGTTTCAAGAAAATAAGTTTGAGTGTATTAACTTCAAAAGGCCATTTTCTTGCACCTGCTCTCGCTTACGGCCATACCACCCTGAGAACGCCCGATCTCGTCCGATCTCGGAAGCTAAGCAGGGTCGGGCTGGTTAGTACTTGGATGGGAGACCGCCTGGGAATACCAGGTGCTGTAAGCGTTTTGCACTCTTCCACTGGGTCAGCAGAGGCCGCCAGTGTTCCTGATAATTATCTAGCCCAGGGGTCGGCAACGCAAACTGTTGAAAGAGCCATATTGGACCAAGAAAACAATAACAAATCCGTCTGGAGCCGCAAAAACTGAAATGCCTTATAATGAAGGCAACACATGCTGTAAGTGTCTATATTAGCTTTATTAGCCTACTATCAAAATGATAATTAGGCTACAAATACATAACGAGCATCCTGGAGAGAATGACGCACCACGTGACCACTCTGCTGTATGGTGGTGCTTTAAGTTTAACTTCCATTATAATGAGATGTGGAAATTAAATATTTATTATACAAATTTTTACAGCATTGGAAAACTTTAAGAATGTTTTCATGTTTTTCCTCCTACAGGAATTATATTAAAACAAAAAATATATTCACACATCTTTTCCTATATTTGCTAAAGCTCCAGAGAGCCACTAGGGCGGCGCTAAAGAGCCGCATGCGGCTCTCGAGCCGCGGGTTGCCGACCCCTGCCGTAGACCTTCCAGTTGTGGGCGACACAGATCTCACATGGCATCTGAACAGTACCTCTCTTCTCTGGAGCAAATACCTCATAAAACTAAAGAATTCCAATCTTCCACGACCAATAAGGTAACACCTATTACTGCTTTTTATGACCAGTTTGCATCCTCAGTCACAAGAATGTTCCTCTTGATTGTGGGGTTAAAAAAACCAACTAGTCTGTCCTTTTTTTCCTCAGACAACCATAACAGTAAACAATGTAACACGCTTGCAGCTGTTTGAAGATGGTGGAGCTGACTGCACACTGTTGGCGCTTCACCCCTCCGGTGACCCAACACAAGGTCCGGAACCAGACTTGTGATCCCCCATCAGACGTGAAAAACAAGCAGTAAAGTGTCGTGTTTTACAACTCAGTCTTGGCTGTATACCTGCATGACGAGTGGTGGCCAGTGGATGATGTATTACGAACCACAGTCGAATCCAGACGTGGTTTGTTATCTGTAACAGAGCGTCTTTACGTCAGTGATTAACAAATTATGCTTCTTATTGTTTAGTAAATTAACTGGCCTGAAATGGAGGGGTAAAAGTACAATAGAGGAGCCTGGAGTTAAAGTACACTGCAACGGAAGATAGAAACTGGATCAACTGGAGCCTCAAAACTATGTGAAAGGCAACAGGAACATGTGAATGTAGTTTTTGGTAAATATAGGACTTGTGGGAACAGTTGGTCCTCCTAAATCAGTGTTTTTTCCTCTCCAGGTCCAGTCGATTGTGGAGAGGGTGATAGTGTTCCTGCTCAGTCGGGATGTGGACAGATCTTTGGATGAGACCGTGTGTTTCTCCCTGCACCCCCGCACCGAAAGCTGCAGCCTGTTGTGGGGAGAGTCAGGCGATCGGCTTCTACACGGTCAAACACAAAGGTGTGATGGTGGGGGTGGGAGGGAGCGGCAGCGGCAGTTTTACAGTCTTTCACAGAGAAGGTAAGCTCCAGCTACATGTATGGGGCAGACCAATGGGTAGGGATGGGCGGGGCTTAAAATGTGTATATGCGCTCACCGCCAATGCATTTAGGCTACTGTCCTGATTAGTTGGATCTGCAGAGTATGTACTGGAAGCCAATAAATAAAATTCCTGAACAACATTTAGGGCTTGTTGTTATTGATATGCTCCGTAAGGTATCCCAGAGGGGGCTGCTAAATAAAACACCTGATTATTAATTCATGTTTCAGCTCCCGTTTTTCTTTCAGGCAGCCTCTGGGACACCTGGAGGGTCAGGGCTACTTGCTGCCTGGGTTTGGACACGCCTGGTTCAAAGCCTGACATAAAAGGCACAACATCAAAGACTAAAGCTCTACTCCTAAACATAAATCCTAATATACTTAAACTATCTACTTGTGTTAGTGAAAACAGCATAACAGAATAACATAACAGAAGCTGCTAAAGTGATCTACATTTTAAACAAAAAAGTAAGAACAGGAAGACCAATGGAGAAGATACAGGAAGAGAACAAAAAGCTGCTGAGGTCAGTGACGGAGCTTCAGCATGAAGTCAGGCAGCTAAAAGAACAGCTGGCTGAGAAGGACGAGCAGTTGAGCCGGAGCACCAAAAGGCGCCAGATAAGAACAGTGGCTCATATGGACACCCTGACCCAGCTGAACCAGGCAAGGGCTGATCTCACAGTCAGCCAAGACAAGTGCTCTGATCTGGAGGAGAAGTTGCGCAGTGGAACCAATGACAGCCACCAGAGTCCGGAGCACGGAGACCACGTAGAGCTCTCCAAGAAAGAAGAGGCTCTGAAACTGCAATTCTCAGAAAAGAACAGCAGATGGAGGCGTGGATGAGCGCAGAAGCTCATTGGCGTGCAGGAAGAATTCCAGAGGAAGCTCCTGGAGGAGAAGAGAAGGACCAGCGTGAGATGAGATGCGTGAGAGAGAGGAGAAGCTGAGACAGCAGCTTGAGAGAGGGATGAGGGAAGAGAGGGACGACTGCTTGAAGAAGAAGCAGCTGACCACGTTGATCGAGTCCTGGCAGACCGAAGCTCAGCGCTGGAGAAAACACCAGTCAGAGCTGGAGGAGAAACTCCACGAACAAGAGACCCTGCGCAAACAGCAAGAGGAGGAGAGGAAGCAGGAAACTGAGCGCTTCCAAGAGAACTTCCAGCAGCTTTGGGTAAGCAGCCGCAGATTTGTTTGTCCCGTCACTCCTGGTTTTGGAAGTTTAAATGTGTGATGTGAAAACTAAAACCAATTCCTCCTTTCATCAGAACTACATTGAAAAGAGGAGAAAAAGAAGAAGAAGAAAGGGGTCTGGAGCAGGATTCTAAAATTTTGGAAAAAGTGAGCTCCAACTCTTTTCCTTGCTTCCTGCCCTCAGTAGTTTTCCACTCTACCTGTCAGCCACTCCCACCTCATCAGGCCAACTCACTCACCTGTCAGCTCCGCTGCAGCTCATCCCAGACCTGCCTGTCTTCATCCTGCCTCCCTCGCCTGTTCCCCAGGAAACCTGCCTGCTTCCTGTCTCCGACCACGCACTCTGCCTCCGTGGCTCCAGCTATAATCTGCTTCCCGGCTTCGACTCCTCTGCCTGGCCTCGACTCGTCTGCCGCTCGCCCCTCATCGGTACCTCTGCCTTGCCGCCCGGCTCTGGACCCCCCCCTCGGCCGTTCCACCAAGAGTAAACGCATTCCCTTCCCCTAATCCTAAACCCAGAGGCTCCTTTTGGGCCACTGGTCTGAAGAAGACTGTTTCCTGAAATCACGGGGCTTCATAAATGCAGAAGTTGTCCTGGAAAAAATGTTCTATGTATCTAATGGCTTTTAGTTTTGGGTATTTTTTATGCTGAAGTAATTCACAACATAATTGTGGATCCTAAAATGAGTTTTTCCATTAATATTGTAATTCATAATTTCAGACTGCTCAAATTATTTGCATCCTTATTTAAAAATGTAAAAAATGCAAACACTCTTTGAATCCAGCAGAAGATGTAGGTGTTCACACCCCCATGTGCATCTGCTTTCATTTATTTTATGCATTCTGTCATTTTTGCCATTTTCTGTTATAATTAAAATACATTGATATTTTATTGTGCTAGCCATTTTACCATTCAATCAGTGCATCCTTTTAAGTCCATCTCCAGCAAAATGAACAATTACCACAGCAATAGGACACACTGAGCTTTTTCTAAATGTTGAATAGGTGTAATAAAATGAAGTTAGAGCAACTGAGCGGGACCACAGATGCTTCAACAAGACAGAAAAGTCAGAAAGTGCTTTCAGTTGATGTGTCGTAGGCACATTGGGGGTAGATTTCTGATGACTTAATTGCTGACATAAATATTCAACTAAAAGACTAAATACAATTGGAGAAAAACAACAAAAACTAGCATTCCCACTAGCGCTGCTGTTTCAGTGGCTGGTTCTACAGAACACTGTCTTTGATCTGCTCTGATGATGAACGGTTAGGCAGCTTCTCCAGCCATCGAGGGTTGTCAGCAAACCAGGTCTTTCCACAGGCCTTGCAGCAGATTCACGAGAAAAAGATGAAATGCTGTCCACTGTGCCAACAATTACTTGAGGTCTTCCCACACCTGCAGAAACCACCAGAGGATGAGTACATCTTTGGAGACATGGCAGATTGTAGTTGACTATAGAAAATAACAGCTTATGTATGCACAGTAACTTTAAACATTAAAAACAAACGCTGTTCACCTTCGTAAGCGATATATAGAGGAGAGAGAGCGGAGAGAGAGAGAGAGAGAGAGAGCGCAGTGTCGCTGAGTCTAAAGGGGAAAAAGGCGCCTACTAGCGGCGGAAGAATCCCCCCACACACACCACAACGCTTGAATTTGATCTCATATGATCAAATTCAATAAAACATAAGATTAAGATAAAATGTTATGCATTGGCCGGGAATCGAACCGGGGCCTCCCGCGTGGCAGGCGAGAATTCTACCACTGAACCACCAATGCGTAGTTGGGCCAAAAAACCGAAATTTTTAAAGAAACTTAACCTGTTAATTAACCAGACTTAACTTAATTCTCAACTATAAACGAGAATAAAAGCGTTCCAAATAATGGCGTCTCTTGAGTAACTATGCTGCCATCTAGTGGTCAAATAGAGGTATCTACACGCATAAATTAACACGCACTTCACGTGGTAATTAACGATATAAAGCTTGGGCAGAAATTGTCACACACTTAACAGCTTAAATACGACCACAATAATGTCGTCTGACACTAAATAAAGGGTATAATCCTCAGAACAACCATCGCAATGCAACCACCCAATAACAAACAGAACCCAACTACCAAACATAACACATAAAGCAATAGCCACTAACCAAACTATAAATATGACACAGTCAGGAAAATGACTTAAAATTCGTCTGAGATAAACAATACCGTCCGAACTTCATCTGGGCCGATCTCTTCAGGCGATGAAGACAACAGGATCCGCTCTGACGCGCTCCCAATTAACGCTGACCAGTGTGGCGCGCTCAGCGCCCCTCACTGCGCATGCGCTCAGGCTGTGACCCTGGTTCCCTTGCTGTGACCCTGGTATTGCTGGATTATTACCTCCATTCCCCTGCGCAAACTGACTATTTATCAACCCTCTTTCCCAATAAAACACAAATTTCTGGCATAAAGAATAATAACTAACGCTGTATGCTTGTGCAGATTGTGGATTGAGAACAAAATTCCCATCTTTTCCTTTATTTAATAAGACGTCTACTGTAGCTTTAGGAAGGCTTAAGTACTGCGGAAAACATGTACTACAGGTCAGAAAGCTCCCGTTTGGCTTTGATGATATTTTGAGAGTTCCGTCCGAGTGTGCCTTTTTTTTAAGACCCTAACAGGTAATGTTGTGTTCATCCAACAGTTATTGTACACATCAGTGGATTAGGAGAGATTAGGAGAATCAACAGATCATAGTACACTGACGCTGGGGGTGGGTGGGGCTATGGGGTGTTCATACCCCTCTATGGACACAAGGGGGCGCTGAAGTCCACGACATATGTCAACCTTGGGCATTTCGTTACAGGCCCCGATTTACACACTGCAAGTTCTGGGTCTGCGCAAGTATTTATGGACCGGAACAGTAAGACAACGACTGCATGTCATACGCACGACTTCTGTTTTAAGTCGGGCAGTACTTTTGTAAAACGACCCTTCTTGCTAATGTGGACATTGCTCGTTGAGCAGCCCTTGGAAGTAGTCAAGTTTCGGTTCAGCGAAATCTTGTTCCGAATAATCTTCAAAATCATGGTCTCAAAAAGCAGCAGTACTTTGTCATACTGTATATCCTTTTGTTTTTATTAAATTTGAATCAGTTCTCACGGAGGATTTATTATTACTAGTGCATTTAACGTGACGGTTACGTCATTTTGCGTAAGTGACTTTAACCCAACTAATATTAGTAGCTTTCCAAATATGAGACATAATTCTAATGCACTGTGGGGATTCTCCATCCAGTCCTGTCATGGGATTATTAAAATCATTTTTTTCAGGTTGTTGATTACATGTGCAGGTGTAAGAAAGTGATCTGTACACAGGCGAGATCACCATGTATCCCGTAGACCAGGGGTCGGCAACGCAAACTGTTGAAAGAGCCATATTGGACCAAGAAAACAATAACAAATCCGTCTGGAGCCGCAAAAACTGAAATGCCTTATAATGAAGGCAACACATGCTGTAAGTGTCTATATTAGCTTTATTAGCCTACTATCAAAATGATAATTAGGCTACAAATACATAACGAGCATCCTGGAGAGAATGACGCACCACGTGACCACTCTGCTGTACGGTGGTGCTTTAAGTTTAACTTCCATTATAATGAGATGTGGAAATTAAATATTTATTATACAAATTTTTACAGCATTGGAAAACTTTAAGAATGTTTTCATGTTTTTCCTCCTACAGAAATTATATTAAAACAAAAAATATATTCACACATCTTTTCCCTATATTTGCTAAAGCTCCAGAGAGCCACTAGGGCGGCGCTAAAGAGCCGCATGCGGCTCTCGAGCCGCGGGTTGCCGACGCCGAATCAGAATCAGAATCAGAATCAGAATCAGGTTTATTGCCATTGTTCATGTAATACAGTACACAGTATTACACAAACTAGGAATCTGTCTTGGTGTGACGCTGCGACATTCAACATAAAGAAGACAACACTAGAATAAGATAAATAAAATAAAATAAGACATATACAGTATATACATAAATGGTAAGAAATAGTGCAGGTCAATGCAGGAGTAATGTATTGTTCGTGAGTCCGACTGGCTGCTGTTCATGGTGCTTAAGTGATCAGTCACTTGGTGTTCAGCAGCCTGATGGCAGAGGGGAAGAAGCTGTTCATGTAGCGGGAGGTTTTGGTCCGAATGGACCGTAGTCTCCTGCCTGAGGGGAGGGGGGAAAACAGTCCGTGACCAGGGTGGGAAGGGTCGGCCGTGATCCGACCTGCAGGCCTCCAGGTCCTGGAGATATACAGGTCCTGGATGGATGGAAGCCTGCAGCCCATCACCTTCTCGGCAGCGCGCATGACGCGCTGCAGCCTTAGTCTGTCCCTGACGGTGGCACCAGCATAGCACCATGATGGAGGAGGTGAGGATGGACTCGATGATGGCCGTATAAAACTGCGCCAACATCCTGGGAGGCAGTTTGAGCTTCCTCAGCTTCCGTAGGAAGAACATCCTTTGCTGGGCCTTCTTGATGAGGGAGCTGATGGTTGGCTCCCACTTAAGGTCCCGGGTTATGGTGGTGCCCAGGAAGCGGAAGGAGTCCGCGATGGTGATGGGGGAGTCCATGAGGGCAAGGGGGGGCAAAGGGGCTGTGACTTTCCTGAAGTCCACAATCATCTCCACTGTCTTCTGAGCATTCAGCTGCAGGTTGTTGTGTCCGCACCAGGACACCAGTCGAGCCACCTCCCTCCTGTAGGCAGTCTCATCGCCATTGGAGATGAGCCCGATGAGGGTGGTGTCATCCGCAAACTTGATCAGCTTGACAGACTGGTGGCTTGAGGTGCAGCAGTTAGTGTACAGGGAGAAGAGGAGGGGGGAAAGTACACAGCCCTGGGGTGATCCAGTGCTGATGGTGACGGAGTCCGAGACTCTTCCCCAGCCGCACATACTGCCTCCGATCCGTCAGGAAGTGAGTGATCCACCTGCAGAGGGAGGCAGGCACACTAAGCTGGGACAGCTTGTCCTGTAGCAGAGCGGGGCGGATGGTGTTGAACGCAGAGCTGAAGTCCACGAACAGGATCCTCGCGTAGGTTCCCGGGGAGTCCAGATGCTGCAGGATGGAGTGAAGGGCCAGGTTGACCGCGTCGTCCACAGATCTGTTGGCTCTGTAGGCGAACTGCAGTGGATCCAGGAGGGGGGTGGTGATGGACTTGAGGTGTGGCAGGATCAGGCGCTCTAAGGACTTCATGACTACAGAGGTGAGCGCCACAGGTCTGTAGTCGTTAAGCCCGGTGATCCATGGCTTCTTGGGGACAGGGACGATGGTTGAGGTTTTGAGGCAGGCTGGCACCTGGCACGACTCCAGGGAGGAGTTGAAGATGTCTGTGAAGACAGGAGTCAGCTCCTCTGCGCGGTGCCTCAGGGTGGAGGGAGACACGCCGTCCGGGCCAGGGGCCTTGCGCGGGTTCAACCTGGCAAACTGCCTGCGCACATCCTGTTCACTGATGGTGAATGGTGGGGGGGAGGAGGGGGGAACTGGTGGTAAGTGATGGGGGGGGACTGATGGTGAGTGATACCCGGCGAGCGAAAAGCTGTATAAGCCCAGCCAGTCATATGCGCCATTCAATCTTTCGACAGCCAGTCGCGTCGCCGATCCAATCTTTCGACAGCCAGTCGCGTCGCCGATCCAATCTTTCGACAGCCAGTCATACGCGCCATTCAATCTTTCAACAGCCAAGCATATGCGCTTTTCAATCTTTCAACAGCCAATCATCTGCGCGATTCAATCTTTCAACAGCCAATCATATACGCGATTCAATCTTTCGACGTCCCGCCTTAACTTAAACTGCGGTCTCAAACTTTGGAAAAGCCAATCGATCCTAGAGTTGATTTATTATTTAAAAGTCTGCCCGCTGTTTATTCCGGACATCTCCGTGGATGTTGACAAGGTACGTGCGCAAATTGCGGTCTGTTATTCGTTACGTTTTTTTTTCATTTCACATAAAATATCACCGTAAATGCTTAATGCAATATGTCCAAGTCATGTCAGGCATTTGTAACGCTAATGTAACTTGATCATCGGGAGTTTTGCAGTAAAGTTTGTGCAGTTGCTGCCATAGCTTTAGCTGGTTGTATTTTTTTTTCTGCCGATGAAATTGCTTGTTTTCTTTGGCAGTTGTACGCTGGACTGCATCGTTTCTGATTACTTGTTATAACATTATGTTATGTTACGACAGACACAAGAAATGGCATGACCTTTACACTCAGGTGAAACGACCAACCTAAAACGACTTACATTAATCATTTCAGATAGCAGACTACATTTTTCCCTCAGGTATAGACAGAAAGGATATAATCTATCTAGATTTATAACTATTAGCAGGATAAAAATACCTCTGAAGAACTTAACACGGTTAACTGTTACATTCAGCAGGGTGTTTACACATTTATTAGTCAGCTATTATGTTATGTGAAACAAGAGTAAGTTTTTTTGTTGTTACAGATAGAAAAGTGCCCTCTGCAGCTGAGTTATGTTATGTTATAACATGACAGAAAATGTCTACCAAAAAAACCTCCAGCCATGCCTCCTCCACCTCCAGCTGGGCCTCCTCTTCAGTCATCTACAGTTTTGCTTCAGCCCCAGCTTCCTTCTTCCATGTCCTCTTCACAACAGGATGTAAGTGATAAATAAATAAATTCTCAGTCGATCTATAGATCACCTTCCACCTTCCCCAACTATTCTATCCTGCCGGCTCCCCGGTGAATCCTGTCTGCTGTCTATTCCTGATAATAAAGCTGTGTTCCGTCGAACTCCGGTGTTGCATTTGGGTTCTCGTCGGGTCCCTGACATCTGTCTGTCTGCAAGAATTCAAGTAGTGACAAGGAAATTGTGATGCCACAGAAGCTAAATATCAGTTTTTATTTTCCAGGCTGGAGACAACCGCAGCATTCCTGGAATGGACCGTGTAGATGAACTGGCTGAATACTTGGTGGAGCTACGAGAGCAGACGGGATTGACCCTGAACAATCAACAAGTTGGCACCATTCTGGTTTGTGGCAGAGTCTTGACAAATTTGACAAAGACAGGATTGTGTATGCTGCAAGACATCAGGACCGGTTGCTAACTGGGCGGTTCAGGTCTCCTAAAAAGAAGGCTGTGTTCACTCCTGGGGTGGAAAGTACAAAACGGTGTGTTCTTGGCTCAAGTGGTTCACCAGCTCAGTGGCCAAACTGCTGTCGCCTGATTGAGACCATCTTCGTGAGGCTGTGCAACATTCATACGAGCCCCAAAAAAGAGGACAACACAGCGTATCTCGATGGTCTCTAATTTTACAGGATTACAAAAAGATCCGGCAGCTGGTTCTGTGCAATGGGACGCTAATGCAGCAGACAACCCTCCAACGTGTTGGAGTGAACCAGACCACCCTCATGCAGTGGAATAACCAACGGTTGAAGGGTCAGGAGGCGTCTTCTTTTGCAAGGTGTGCAACGGCCAGCTGACCCATTGCCCTGTGCAAAAACAAAACCCATCTCTCTGCCACAGTACCAACGCCAGCCCCCAGTTTACCAGCTGCACACCTACAACATGCCAGCAAATACAGCTGGACAGGCAAAACCTAGGTTACGGCAAATTGATCCTGCAGTTGCCTCCAGTGGACCATCAGCCACCCTCTTCAGTACAAAGGAAAAATATACTGTCCAAACACTGAGGCTCTCACCAAGGAACAGTGTCTGAAGCAGATGAGACAGTAATGCAATATTGTTACTTTTAATATGCTTATCCCTGTGGGCTGTTCTGCCCTTTGAGTTCCACTGCAAGTTTTACATCTTATTTCATAGTTGTATCAAGGTTTCATTGGGGTTTGATTTGTTTCTTTGACAATTTCAGCTTTATAAATGCTTAAATGTGAATGTCATTTTGTTCACAATTGTACATACATATTCTCTTTGTTATAAATTAAAATTTTTACAAAAATAATTCTATCATTTTTGGGTCCGGGTGGGATTCGAACTTCTGTCTTTCCTTCTCTTCTTCCCCCTTTTTTCCCCTTCTTCCCCATCTTATACAGACTACTGTTCCCCAGCTTCTAAGCAGGGTCGGGCCTGGTTAGTACTTGGATGGGAGACCGCCTGGGAATACCAGGTGCTGTAAGCTTTTTGCACTCTTCCACTGGGTCAGCAGAGGCCGCCAGTGTTCCTGATAATATCCAGCCAGATGTAATTCACTTCTTAAGTACTTCTAACATTGAGATTTAATGTTGCACTATTGTACATCGTTTGAGATTTAATATTTTATGAGTGTGTTTGTGTGTGTGTGTGTGTGTGTGTGTGTGTGTGCGTGCGTCCGTGCGTCCGTGTGTGTTTGTGTTTAAATAAAATGGAATTTCCCACTTTGGTCCACACTATTGTCAACATTTCTGTCTTCAAAAAAAGCCAACTCAAGGCGGCAGATTCCGGAATTGAAAACAATATCTAAAGAACTCAAGTATCATACTAACAACACTAATATTCCATCTGTCTATCCCCAACTGAATTAACTCCACACCTATCTCATCAGATTATTTGTAACAGAATAAGCAGATAACGTAGCATTTCCCTGTTCATATCTGCTACTTGCAATTTAGAATTTGTCAATAAAACTATGCTATGACACAAACTACAGTTTAATAGACTGCTGTGCTCCTAAAAAGAGCAGCATTTGTGGCTCATAAATCTCACAGACACTGCTATGCTCTTTAAACATTTTTATGATCGTGAATTTTTCAGTCAAATATCTTCTCTTTGATAATGCCCAAAGCTGGATTCGAACTCTCCCTCTGGGGTCTTCAGGAGGTTTCAATCAGGTTGTCTGTTACAGCAATTGTCAACTGGCCCGCACCGGCCCGGGATCGATTCCCGGCCATGGCACATTGGTTTTAAGTTGATTTCATTTATCGGAGTTGAATCTTGTTTGATTTTTTTGAAGGCGTTTCACCTCTCATCCAAGAGCCGATCTACGCAGATTTGATGATATGGCGCTCATAGGCTATATAGCCTTTTCTTTTTTGGGAGAAATGGATTGGAGGCTGCTCCAACATTGACGTTTGGACTGTGACAAAGCAAAATGGACAACCTCCACCAGAATAAATGTTTCAAGAAAATAAGTTTGAGTGTATTAACTTCAAAAGGCCATTTTCTTGCACCTGCTCTTGCTTACGGCCATACCACCCTGAGAACGCCCGATCTCGTCCGATCTCGGAAGCTGAGGAGGGTCGGGCCTGGTTAGTACTTGGATGGGAGACCGCCTGGGAATACCAGGTGCTGTAAGCTTTTTGCACTCTTCCACTGGGTCAGCAGAGGCCGCCAGTGTTCCTGATAATTATCCAGCCAGATGTAATTCACTTCTTAAGTACTTCTAACATTGAGATTTAATGTTGCACTATTGTACATCGTTTGAGATTTAATATTTTATGAGTGTGTGTGTGTGTGTGTGTGTGTGTGTGTGTTGTGTGTGTGTGTGTGTGTGTGTGTGTGTGTCTGTGTGTGTGTGCGTGCGTGCGTCCGTGCGTGCGTGTTTGTGTGTTTGTGTTTAAATAAAATTGAATTTCCCTCTTTGGTCCACACTATTGTCAACATTTCTGTCTTCAAAAAAAAGCCAACTCAAGGCGGCAGATTCCTGAATGGAAAACAAGATCTAAAGAACTCAAGTATCATACTAACAACACTAATATTCCATCTGTCTAACCCCAACTGAATTAACTCCACACCTATCTCATCAGATTATTTGTAACAGAATAAGCAGATAACGTAGCATTTCCCTGTTCATATCTGCTACTTGCAATTTAGAATTTGTCAATAAAACTATGCTATGACACAAACTACAGTTTAATAGATGGCTTTGCTCCTAAAAAGAGCAGCATTTGTGGCTCATAAACCTCACAGACACTGCTTTGCTCTTTAAATATTTTTATGATCGTGAATTTTTCAATCAAATATCTTCTCTTTGATAATGGCCAAAGCTGGATTCGAACTCTCCCTCTGGGGTCTTCAGGAGGTTTCAATCAGGTTGTCTGTTACAGCAATTGTCAACTGGCCCGCACCGGCCCGGGATCGATTCCCGGCCATGGCACATTGGTTTTAAGTTGATTTCATTTATCGGAGTTGAATCTTGTTTGATTTTTTTTGAAGGCGTTTCACCTCTCATCCAAGAGCCGTTCTAGGCAGATTTGATGATATGACGCTCATAGACTATATAGCCTTTTCTTTTTTGGGGGAATGGATTGGAGGCTGCTCCAACATTGAGGTTTGGACTGTGACAAAGCAAAATGGACAACCTCCACCAGAATAAGTGTTTCAAGAAAATAAGTTTGAGTGTATTAACTTCAAAAGGCCATTTTCTTGCACCTGCTCTCGCTTACGGCCATACCACCCTGAGAACGCCCGATCTCGTCCGATCTCGGAAGCTAAGCAGGGTCGGGCCTGGTTAGTACTTGGATGGGAGACCGCCTGGGAATACCAGGTTCTGTAAGCATTTCGCACTCTTCCACTGGGTCAGCAGAGGCCGCCAGTGTTCCTGATAATTATCCAGCCAGATGTAATTCACTTCTTAAGTACTTCTAACATTGAGATTTAATGTTGCACTATTGTACATCGTTTGAGATTTAATATTTTATGAGTGTGTGTGTGTGTCTGTGTGTGCGTGCGTGCGTGCGTGCGTGTGTGTTTGTGTTTAAATAAAATTGAATTTCCCACTTTGGTCCACACTATTGTCAACATTTCTGTCTTCAAAAAAAAGCCAAATCAAGGCGGCAGACTCCTGAATTGAAAACAATATCTAAAGAACTCAAGTATCATCCTAACAACACTAATATTCCATCTGTCTATCCCCAACTGAATTAACTCCACACCTATCTCATCAGATTATTTGTAACAGAATAAGCAGATAACGTAGCATTTCCCTGTTCATATCTGCTACTTGCAATTTAGAATTTGTCAATAAAACTATGCTGACACAAACTACAGTTTAATAGATGGCTGTGCTCCTAAAAAGAGCAGCATTTGTGGCTCATAAACCTCAAAGACACTGCTATGCTCTTTAAACATTTTTGTGATCGTGAATTTTTCAATCAAATATCTTCTCTTTGATAATGCCCAAAGCTGGATTCGAACTCTCCCTCTCGGGTCTTCAGGAGGTTTCAATCAGGTTGTCTGTTACAGCAATTGTCAACTGGCCCGCACCGGCCCGGGATCGATTCCCGGCCATGGCACCTGTTACCGGCGCCAGAGCTAGGGGTCTCTGGTCCGGCAGCATGAGCCACTCAGGCGGCGGGCGCTGAGCGGCTGAGCTACGGTATAACTACCTGTGGATCCAAACACACGACACGAGAGTTGTCAGCTCACGCTACTGCTGCGCAGTGTATTTTATTCTTTGCACATGCGCAGAGCAAAAGCAGAGCATAGACTGTTTGCTTGGACCCACTGGTGTTACAGCACCCTCTACTGGTGTTACAGCACCCTCTACTGGTGCAAAGTGGCAATGATTTCTGCAAACCGTATAAAGGTTCAAATATTAAAATGAAAAAGAGGGGGTGTCTGTTAACATAATAAACTATATGTGGCTATTTCAGACCCACTACACTCTCCCCTGCTTCAAGAGATGTCTCCAGACATCTAGAACCAAACTAACAAAAATATTAAAAGAAAATGTCTCAAAACAGTCTAATTGTCAACGTACAGTTATGTGTGTATATGTATAAGTGTGTGCCAGTGTAGGTGTGTATGTGTAAGCATGTGTGTGTAAGTGTGTGCAGGTGTAGGTGTGTATGTGTACAGTGAAGTCTGGTCTCGTCTGTCCTTCAAGTCTTTGTGTGTCTCTAGCATGTCCACACTGCTTGTGCAGGGTAGAAACAATGGGCCCGATTCACCAATATGTTCTTAAGAATCTTCTTAGATTCTTTCTTAAGTTGTCCTTAAGAAGTTTTTTAAGAAAACCCTACGTCGGATTCATCAACGCGTTCGTAAACCCCAGAATTGTTCGCAGCTGTGTTCTTAGATTGATGAAGCCATCTGTCGTAAGTTGAAAGCACGTGCCAGGTGAGTCTAATTAACATACGATTAGCATAAGTCACCGCCCACTAATGCCCATAAAAGGAACTGCAGCAGGACCCTGTAGACAGAGCAAAAAGCAGCCAAATGCCCAAAGCTTGCCTCTCCACGCCTGATTTCTGACGCCGTGTTGCACAATCAAGAAAGGATGGCTAACACGCTTGATAAAATTGCCTCAACCCTGATGACTATAGCCAACACGCTTAAAGAAATCAACGAGAATGTAAAAAAAATAAACGTGTAAAAGCTGTGCTCGGATTGTGACAATAATGGATTTTATTCACAAACGGGCAATTAATCGCGCTCGACGTGAAACGCGTGCCTGCAGTCTGGCCTTGTTTGCCCCATGCATTGTCACGCAGGCGCACATCCTCACGAGGTGTGGTCTGTCCAAAACACATCCAGCGCCCCTTTAACATGCCGATGGTGCGTTCAATGGTGGAGCGACTGCGCGCATGCATCTGATTGAATAAAACTCCTGTGGAGTCTGAGGGTTGGTCAGTGGTGTCAACAACCAGGGCATATCCTCGATCCCCTAATAAAATAAATCAAGATAAAATCAAATAAAAAGACGGTTTTGGCATGGTTTCCTATTGGTTGATTAATGTTAAGTCATTGGCACATTTACGTAATTTTAAAATTCTCCGTAAATCACCAAAAATAGGAAATAAACAAATAAATAAATAAATATGACAGAATTATCATTGTAATATTGAATTTATTGAACTGCACAAGGGAAGAAAACACAACCATGCCAACATGTCGGCACGGAAATGTGCGCAAGAGTACTCCTGAGTGTTCGTAGGATTTGTTCTTACCTATGAATAAATCCAGGATAAGAAGAAATTGGTGAATGCCACAATCTTCGTCAACTGTTCGTAAGTGGGACTTAAGAACAAATTTGTTCGTAAGAACGCTTCATGAATCTGGCCCAATGTTCGGGGACAGCTGGGTAAAAGGAGGGTATGGGACATGGATTGAGGGGTAATGGGAGATGAGACATGGGGTAAGGGGCATAGGCGAACATCAGGTTTGCACCTGGTCCCCAAGACTGGTATGATGGTTGTCCAAGAGTGTCATATGTGAGCATTTCTCGAGGTCTCTGTGCTCGAGCTGACCTCCTCACAGGTTGCACTTCCTCCTCAGACAGTTCCACTGCAGGCTCATCATTGTCCTCCTGCTCTCTTGAATCAGCCTCCTCCGCAGTGTCATCAGTTATGAGTTCTCCTTGCACTTCCTGAGCTGGTGGTGGAACAGCTGCCTGCTGGTCTGGTGTCTGCACTGGATCTGGGACGGTGACAGGATCACGTTGTTGTTCAGTTGACATTTCAGTATGTCTCAGTGGTTGAAACTCTGGGGCTATAGGTCGGAGCTCATCTGGTGGGTTAGACTGAGGACTTGCCGGTCTGACTCTCCTCCTGCTATATACTGGAATTGTTCGAAGGCAATATGTGTATTCCTCCTCTTCCTCAGAGTGTTCAGACTCCTGCTCCACTGTCTCTCTGTTGTTTCTGTAACAGTCTGTCTGTCTTTGTCTCTGTCTAGGTGCGGACTGACTCGGTGGGACTTCTAAAGGCAAATCATTAACAGGTAGCAGAAGGTTGCGATGCAGCACACGGAGAGTGCGTTCTCCTGTATCTGGTTGAACTCTGTAAACAGGTCCGTCTCCCATCTTTTCAACCACTCGATGAACCTTTTTCTCCCAATAAGCTCTAAGTTTGCCCGGACCACCCCTCTCCGACAGATTCCTGACAAGCACACGATCTCCAGGCTGCAGTGTAATACCTTACACATGCTGATCATAATACTTCTTTCCCTTAGCTGAACGCTTCCCACTGGTTTCTGAAGCAATTTTGTATGCTTCCTGCATACGTGAAGCCCATTTCTGTGCATACTCTTGCCTGGACCGTGGTCCCTCTTCAGGTTTCAAGTCAAAGAGCAGATCTACAGGCAAGCGTGGAGCTCTACCATAAAGAAGAAAAAATGGTGAATAACCTGTTCCCTCATGTCTTGTACAGTTGTACGCGTGGACAATGTGAGGTAGGTGATCCTTCCACTCTGTTTTTTTCTCCTCCTGCAGAGTGCGGAGCATCTGTAGAAGTGTCCTGTTCAGGCGCTCGACAGGATTCCCCTGCGGATGGTAGGGAGTGGTTCGTGAGTGGGAAATTCCTGCGAGCTGCTGAAGTCTCTGGAAGAGACTGTTTTCAAACTCCCGGCCCTGATCATGATGTAGCTTTGCAGGGTACCCGAAGCGAGGGATAAAGTCATAGAAGATTTTCTCGGCTGCTGTTCTGCCAGATTTGTTTTTTGTGGCATAAGCTTGACCGAGTAAACCGAGTAAAGTGATCTACCAGGACTAAAATGTACTCATAACCACCTTTACTCTGTTCAAGATGTAAATAATCAATTGAGATGAGCTCAAATGGGGCACTGGTTGTTATAGAACCCATAGGTGCTCTCTCTGGTCTGTTTGGATGTTTTTGTTTAATACACTGACACTGGCGAATCACATAATCTTCTATGTCCTGTTGCATAAAAGGCCAATAAAACCTTTCTCGTGCTAAATGTATGACTTTATCAGCGCCCACATGTCCCATGTCATCATGCAGGTGTTTTAACACGGTGGCCTTCAGTTTACTTGGGAGAACCAACTGTTTCCTCTGTCCTGTCTGTCTGTACAAAATCCCTTTGTCAAGTCTGAGTCTGTTCCATTCGTGTACCAGTCTGCGTGTTTCTCGTCCCATTTGTCTCTTTCCTTTATCCTGAGGACTCCATCCATTTTTCTTTAGGTTTATCACCTCACAGATAGGAGCATCTTCTTTCTGTGCATCTCTGACACTCTCTGGTGTGATGACAGGGGTGCCTCCAAAGTGTGCGTCATTTACATCCGACTGCAGCTGTAATGCAGCCACCCACGGCACATCACCGTCTTTTACAGCTGTGTCTCCCTGCCAGATGGCGGAGACTACATCAGGGGACACTGTCTCTGTGAACTCTTTCAGGTGACCATCAAGATGCACTGGGTGTCTTGACAGGGTGTCAGCATCAGTGTTGACTTGCCTGGACGATATTTGATGATGAAATGAAAGTCGGCTAATTCACCCACCCAACGATGTCCGACTGCGTTCAACCTGGCTGAGCTCAAAACATATGTAAGGGGGTTATTATCCGTGTATACTGTGAAAGTGGGGGCGTAATAGAGGTAATCTCTAAATTTATCACAGATTGCCCACTTTAACGCCAGGAACTCAAGCTTGCTAGAATGGAGATGGTAGTTTTTCTCAGCAGGCGTGAGTGTCCTGGAGCCATAAGCAATAACCCGGAGCTTGTTTCCCTGCTGTTGATAGAGCACAGCACCCAGACCTTCGTTCGAGGCATCTGTGTGGAGTACAAAAGGTAAGTCATAGTCTGGATAAGCCAAAATGGGTGGACTGGTTAACATATCCACCAGGCGTGATACTACAGCACTATGATCTGGTGTCCAATAAACAGGTGTTTTGGATAAGAGCTGACCACTCTTAGTATTTTTTGACTTAACCTTGGTAGCTCTCTGGCTAGGCTCACTAGGACTCTCTATCAGCTGAAACAGAGGTCTTGCTATCCTAGAAAAGTCCTGTATGAATGTTCTGTAATAGCCTAAAAAACCTAAGAGGGCTCTGACCTCTCCCACATTCTTTGGCTCTTTCTCTTTCAAATGCTGAACTGCCTCAATATCTTCAGGGTCAATCTGAACACCTTCGCGAGTCACTAAGCGTCCTAAATACCTGACCTGGCTTTTAAACAGGTCACATTTTTTTGGACGTAATTTGATACCATACTCTCGCAGGCGACAGAGCACCCGTCTCAGATCTTCAACATGGTCATGAAAAGTCTTGGAAAAACAGAGAACGTCGTCCAAATATGGAGAACAGCACTCGTCCCTTAACCCGTCAAGAACTCCCTCCATACATCTTTGAAAAGCCGCTGGGGCGTTTGTTAGACCAAATGGGAGGCGGGTCCACTCATAAAGCCCCCAGGGTGTGCTAAAGGCAGTCAGATGTCTGGAGCTCTCATCGACAAACCCTTGATGGTATGCACTACCCTGGTCGAGTATGGAGAACCATGAGGACCCCCCCAGACTGTCTAACAGATCTTGGATGCGTGGAAGAGGGTGGCGGTCGGGGATGGTTTTCCGATTCAAGCCTCTAAAATCAATACACAGACGCAAACTCTTGTCCTTCTTCCTAACACAGACCACTGGAGATGAGTAGGAAGAAGTAGACTTTCTGATCCAGCCCTGGTCAAGAAGATTTTGTACATAGTCCTTCACCTCCCTGTACAAGGGCTTCGGAACAGAGTTGTAGGACGTCTGCACTGGCGTGTCATCCTTCAGATGGATTTTCAATTGCAGGCTTGGGATGCACCCAATGTCACAGTCATCTTTGGCGAAGACATCTGACTCCTCATACAACATGTCTCTGACTATGTTTTGTTCATGTCTCTCCAGGTGCGACACATCAACAGGGGGATGCCATCTCTGTGTTGTTGTGTCCTCTGTCTTGTTTTTCTCACTTGTTCCTCTTTGTTTGTCTGTGCTAACCTGAGCTGAGGATGTACTAACAGTGTTAGGGGACATGGGTTCTAACCCACTGGAAAACAGTTCACTGGTTTAATTTCAGTAACTTCCTCTAATGTTCCTAAAACTGTTCTCTTAGGGAGGTAGATGTCATGTTTAGTGGGGTTTTGAACAGGTATCTTGACAATTTTTGTGGACCCACTTGGAACATCAACTAAGGCCTGAAACAAATCCAACCCCTCAGGACAGTTACTCACTACATCGGGTTGGAAGAGCATAACCCCACCACTTGGCCATTCCCTGACTCTGCACCTCACCTCACAAATCTGCCCTGCAGGAATGTGGAACCCGTCTTCCCTGTTCTCACACTGCACTCTACAGCTGTCTCACCTGGGATCAACATCTGGCAAGCGGCAACTAGGGCTTCGACAGCACTGTCATTTATACTTAAGGTTTCTTTTAATAAAGCAGAAATATCAACCTCACTTCTCTGTTCTTTGATTATCTCAACTAAAACATTGCTGCCTAAGAGAGGACAGTTGAGACAGTTCTGGCTGATTAGCATTGGCACTTGAATGGTGACATATCCACAGTGTTTGTTACCGATTTGGAGTTCAACATCTGCCCATCCATCAAAGGGGACATCTGTGCCATTTGCTGCAGAAATCATCAGCGGCTCATCAAGAGGGAGGGATTCAAGTGGCTGGATATCGACATGGGGGAGTGCTTCTTCCATCCAGCCTCTCCCCACCATCGTCACTTGAGCCCCTGAGTCAAGCAACATCTGGAGAGGAACACCATTGAGAGTACATGAGACCATACATCGCTTTCCTATGAGCTGTGCTAAGCGTTTCTTTGTTGGTGGTTGACACTGTGCTTTTGTTTTTACAGGACTTGCTGCCTTAGACATGCTGGGTTGGGCTGGGGGTTCCTTAGCTGTCACGGTCACTGGCTGCCCTTTCCAGTGACCTCATCCCGTTTCCCGACGTCCTTCTTTGAAGACAGCCGACCGCCCGATGTCCAGCCTGGCCACATACGAAGCAGTGAGGGCAACTCATCTTGCCCTGCTGAACACAGTTGCTGCATCTGCCACGGGCTTCAGATGTTGGTGGCATTGGCTGGGCTGTGGCTGAGTGTGTGTTCACAGGGGTGGCAGTGTCAGCAGGCCTCACCACTTGAGCCAGCTGTTTGGTCAGGGAGGACACCTGTGCAGTCAGTTCTTCAATAGCGGCACGGTTAGCCTGTAACTCAGTGTCAACTCTAGTCTGCTTAGTTGAGTCACTACAGTCAAGCTGAGCTGGGCTCACAGTCACTGGTCGGTTTTTAGCTACTGTGCCAAGGCGTCTGAGTCTCTCTGTCTCCTCACTGGTAGACCTAGTTATCTGGTCCAAAAGAAAGTCATCACTAACCTGCGAGTCTGTAAGAAGAGGTTTTAGATCATAACGAACATGGTTATTTTTCTCATTCAGACCTTGATACAAAGTGTGAAGAAAGGTGCCCTGAACCAGCTTTTTGTCGTAGCTAAACTCTGCACCAGGTTGTTGTGACTCAAACAAAACACGCTGTTTTAAACCCATTATCTTGTATAGGAATTGTTGAGGACTCTCTTTGTCCTGTTGTTTAGCTTCACTTAACTCTTGAAAAAGTTCAGTGCTGCTTTTGTCCCTGATATGTGCGCGGAGAAACCGCTTTAGCTCATCAACAGTTAAATCACTTTTGTTTGTCAACATTTCTCTGAATGTACCTGGTTTGATTATTTTCATCACAGTGCGAATCACCTCTGACTCAGTAAAACCTTCCTGTATACCTTCTTCGATTTGTTTACAAAGGTTACTGTATGACATATCAGACCCAACATCAGAGATTTGTCCACCATGTAACTTAAATTCTCTGCGTGGGAGCAGAGCTGCAAAATCATTCACCCTCAATACCTGGTCTCCCATGCTGGATGACAGACTTACTCTACCATGGGGAGATCCATCAACGCCTGCGGTGAAAGCCCTGGTGACTGTGGAAGTGTCAAAGTTCCTTGCTGGCAGTCCACTGTCTCTTCGTGAAGGTGCTGGATGCATGTGAATGTCTCTGTCTTGTGATGGGCTGTTAGTGTGTGCATCTTTGTCCAGTGGTGTAGGTGAAAGGGGATGAATGTCTTTGTTCATCTGCAATGGCTGTGTGGGAATGTTGTGGTTGTGTGGGGTTGTGGTGGATTGTGTGACTGTGTCGTGATGATCAGAATGAGGTGAAGTGGATAGCTGCTCCTGGTGGGGTGATGACTCCTCCACTGGCTGTCCTGTCTCCGGCGCAGTCTGGCGAGCTTCACTTCCACCGGGGTCTGTGGCCAGCAGGTCACTCAGCATGTCATTCAGGATAAGGAGTTGAGTCATACCTTCATCTTCCATAGCACTTAATTTCTCACTCCTGAGGTAGTCCACAATCAGGTCATACAGTTCTGGTTCACTCAAATCTTTAACCTCGTGAGTTTTGCTGCCATCGTCTATTGAACTCACAACTGCCAATAGCTGGTCTGTACTCAAATATGAAAGACTCTTCTGGATCTTGAAGATCAGCATCCGCCGTGGGGTGACAGTGGCCATCTTGGCGTTACTCTGGTGACTTCCGCTCTCTGGATGACGCTCTGGACTGCAGCCTTCCCTGAAGCTTTGGGCACCGTTTCACGTCGTCGCGACACTCACTTCACTAGGCAGAAACGCTAACCATCCCGGACGAGCCCCCAAATGTTACCGGCGCCAGAGCTAGGGGTCTCTGGTCCGGCAGCATGAGCCACTCAGGCGGCGGGCGCTGAGCGGCTGAGCTACGGTATAACTACCTGTGGATCCAAACACACGACACGAGAGTTGTCAGCTCACGCTACTGCTGCGCAGTGTATTTTATTCGTTGCACATGCACTTGAATGTTCACATTCATATACACAACATGGCAAGTACCATACCAATTACTCTCAGAATAGTACTAACAAACAATAACTAGTCACCAGTAACTTTTATGGTCGGAACTACGCACACACACACATATACACTCACTCTTGTTTAACTAACCTTTTGCTGACGGGAATGCCCGATAACAAACCACGACGATAAAGTACATATTTCAACATCTTACAGTGCTTAGCTTCCCTTCATGACTTCGCTTATATGTTGCTACATAGTTTAACTGAAAAGAACTGTACAAATAGTACATTTTACATACCTGTGGATCCAAACACACGACACGCGAGTTGTCAGCTCACGCTACTGCTGCGCAGTGTAATTTATTCTTTGCACATGCGCAGAGCAAAAGCAGAGCGTAGACTGTTTGCTTGGACCCACTGGTGTTAAAGCACCCTCTACTGGTGCAAAGTGGCAATGATTTCTGCAAACCGTATAAAGGTTCAAATATTAGAATGAAAAAGAGGGGGTGTCTGTTAACATAATAAACTATATGTGGCTATTTCAGACCCACTACATGTGCGTGCGTGCGTGCGTGCGTGCGTCCGTGTGTGTGTGTTTGTGTTTAAATAAAATTGAATTTCCCACTTTGGTCCACACTATTGTCAACATTTCTGTCTTCAAAAAAAGCCAACTCAAGGCGGCAGATTCCTGAATTGAAAACAATATCTAAAGAACTCAAGTATCATACTAACAACACTAATATTCCATCTGTCTATCCCCAACTGAATTAACTCCACACCTATCTCATCAGATTATTTGTAACAGAATAAGCAGATAACGTAGCATTTCCCTGTTCATATCTGCTACTTGCAATTTAGAATTTGTCAATAAAACTATGCTATGACACAAACTACAGTTTAATAGATGGCTGTGCTCCTAAAAAGAGCAGCATTTCTGGCTCATAAACCTCACAGACACTGCTATGCTCTTTAAATATTTTTATGATCGTGAATTTTTCAAACAAATATCTTCTCTTTGATAATGCCCAAAGCTGGATTCGAACTCTCCCTCTGGGGTCTTCAGGAGGTTTCAATCAGGTTGTCTGTTACAGCAATTGTCAACTGGCCCGCACCGGCCCGGGATCGATTCCCGGCCATGGCACCGATTCCCGGCCATGGCACATTGCTTTTAAGTTGATTTCATTTATCGGAGTTGAATCTTGTTTGATTTTTTTGAAGGCGTTTCACCTCTCATCCAAGAGCCGTTCTAGGCAGATTTGATGATATGGCGCTCATAGGCTATATAGCCTTTTCTTTTTGGGGGGAATGGATTGGAGGCTGCTCCAACATTGAGGTTTGGACTGTGACAAAGCAAAATGGACAACCTCCACCAGAATAAATGTTTCAAGAAAATAAGTTTGAGTGTATTAACTTCAAAAGGCCATTTTCTTGCACCTGCTCTCGCTTACGGCCATACCACCCTGAGAACGCCCGATCTCGTCCGATCTCGGAAGCTAAGCAGGGTCGGGCCTGGTTAGTACTTGATGGGAGACCGCCTGGGAATACCAGGTGCTGTAAGCTTTTTGCACTCTTCCACTGGGTCAGCAGAGGCCGCCAGTGTTCCTGATAATTATCCAGCAGAATCAGAATCAGAAGCAGATTTATTGCCATTGTTCATGTAATACAGTATACAGTATTACACAAGCTAGTAATCTGTCTTGGTGTGACGCTGAGACATTCAACATAAAGAAGACAACACTAGAATAAGATAAATAAAATAAAATAAGACATATATACAGTATATACATAAATGGTAAGAAATAGTGCAATGAAGGAGTAGTGTATTGTTCGTGAGTCCGACTGGCTGCTGTACGTGGTGCTTAAGTGATAAGTCACTTGGTGTTCAGCAGCCTGATGGCAGAGGGGAAGAAGCTGTTCATGTAGCGGGAGGTTTTGGTCTGAATGGACCGTAGTCTCCTGCCTGAGGGGAGGGGGGAAAACAGTCCGTGACCAGGGTGGGAAGGGTCGGCCGTGATCCGACCTGCACGCCTCTGGGTCCTGGAGATATACAGGACCCAGATGGATGGAAGCCTGCAGCCGATCACCTTCTCGGCAGCGCGCACGACGCGCTGCAGCCTCAGTCTGTCCCTGACAGTGGCACCAGCATAGCACACGGTGATGGAGGAGGTGAGGATGGAGGAGGGGAGGACGGAGGAGGTGAGGACGGAGGAGGGGAGGACGGAGGAGGGGAGGACGGAGGAGGTGAGGATGGACTCAATGATGGCCGTATAAAACTGCGCCAACATCCTGGGAGGCAGTTTGAGCTTCCTCAGCTTCCGTA
>NW_026621921.1:0-70826 GCF_003711565.1 Takifugu flavidus | reverse complement strand
GAACTGCGGCGTTCTGGCAAGTCACCGACCGATATGGCGAACCAGGTGAATGAGCTCATGCACCTCAAGTATGAACGAGCTCACCTGGCGTATCTGCACGCCGTACAGAACGTCAGGGAGGCCGAGGCTGGGGCGTACGGACAGAGAACCATCGGCCAGTACGTGAGGATGGAAGATCGGCCACGTGCTTTCGGGCCATACGAGGACCAAGAAGGTTGGGGTGGGGTGTCTGTGTCCGGATTCTACCTGACTGACTGCCTGCTGGATGAGTTCAAGCGTCAACAGCCGTCTCTGACCAAGCTCCTCCAGGGCACGTTGGGGCAGGTTTTCAGGTCGGACCACACGAGGAGATGGCGAGGAAGGTGACACTGGCATCTGGAGCCATGTCCAGTTTCGCAGTGATGAATGAGAACTGGCTCATTGTGTCCTGGGTGATGGTTCAGGCTGAGACAGAAAGGTCCCTGCATCCGATGTAGCAAGGAATGGCCCAGAGGTACAGCCACGCTGGGGTGAAAGGCCGGCTACCACTGGATGGACAGGTGAGATCAGCCATCTTCTTTGTTTGCCGTCATTCAAACTGAAAAATGCTCCATGCTAACCCTAACCCTATCCATGCTGAAGACGTGGCGCGTTCAGAGGGTTCACATCCTCCGTGGTTGCCTCAGTGACCCAGAACTGTCTGAGGGGATAATGGACAGGGACGGAGGGACCCTTCAGCTAAACCACGTAGCGGGCGAAGGTGCCAAAGTCCCCGTCTGGATCCCTGTCCGTGGTACATCTCAGCAGGAGGGCTACCATTTCCAGCAGGCCCAGTGGGTCACGGGTACGCAGGTCTCCCCTGAACTGTTCCAGGCCCAGGCCATGACCGGCGTTGTGCGGTGGAACTTTCAGCGACCGGTAGACATGAAGAAGCCCGGCGCCGTCCTCCCTGCTGTCTTTGACCCTGCCTCAATGTGGGAGTTGAACTCTGCTTCCATGGCAGTGACGGGACAAGACAAGTGCCCTGCGTTCACCTCTCTGACAGAGACACTGGAGAAAGGTTTGGGCTGGAGTCCAGAGAACCGGGCTGCCGTCCGCTCCCTCTGGACTGGGACAAACACAAAATGCAGAAGAGGGATCGGCCTTCGGCTCTTGTGCCCCCTCCCGCTCCAGACGATGCTCCTGGGGCAACACCTTCCTCCAGCGGGGCAACAGCGACTGCTGTGCCATCGCTTCCCCCTGCGCCACCTGTCAGCTTCCATCTCTCTGCTGCTGGACGTGTAAAGGAGATTCCAGCAGAGGACGACCGGGATCCTGAAAGATCAGTGGGCGGGTCAACGATAATCGGGTTTTTCAGAGCGGCATGTTGGAATTAAGGCCTTCGAATGATTGAAAATAAACAGATTTAGTTAGGTTGTGGTCAGTGTGTCTCAATCTTTTGATGTGTTAAATATTACACTTTCTGTTATTAAGGGATGGATATTAATGTGTTTTCTCAATAGCCCATATCGCGATAATATGAGTTACTAAGGATGCATTATTGCTTTGTTTGTGTTCCAGACGTCTCTGGAGCTTTGCCCCTGCCGCTGAAGTCCTCGCCGAGGAGCGCCCGCACTGGACCCATGAAGACTGGTGGTGGAGTGTTTGTCTTGGACCACACACGCTGGACTCTTCCCATGAAAGACGCTATTGATAGTTTGCTGCAGTATCATCATGGGGACAAGGACATCCTGAGGCTTGTGGATCGAGACTACGCAGACATGGTCCATCGGTCTGCGGCCGATCCGAACAGCTTGCTCCGCCCCACAACCAGGTTTCACATATCCCGCTATGTGAAGCATCTGGCAAAGCTGTTGAACACCAGTTCTTCTCTGAACACCAGCCCAGAGAAGCTCCTGGAGACTCAACAGCTGTGGTACTCCTTGACAGAGGGCAGCAAAACAACCAGCGTTCCTGTAGTCACCATGGAGACGGCTGTTGTCACTCCTCCCACAGCCGCCCTGCCCACGCCTCTGACGCAGGATTCCATTGAAAAAATTGTGCAGGGCATTCTAGAGATGGAGCAGCAGCAGCAGCGACCAGAGCAGAAGATGAGACAGACGAAACCCTGTCTGGCCTGTGGACAGCCCAAGTCTCCGTATGGGACGGGTGGATCTTCCATCCACTTTTTCTATCAGCAGGGTCCTGTTCGCTACTTCTACTGCTCAAGGAAGGTGCATCAGACTTATGCTGCTGAGGGACTCTCTGACCCCTTTGAACAATTTGCCGCGTCAGAGTTTTTCCAGAGGGAGCTGGAGGCCACCAAAAAGCGTGTGGAGGACAAAGCTCAGAGACAGATCGGCTGTGTTTAGCTTCATGATGGCGTCTCAGATGATATTCTTCATTACCGCCACCCTTTCTCCACTCAGAAGACACCCAGGTTTCCCGGCTGCCTCCGTGAACATGTGCTCCCACTCCCACCTTGTTTGAACCCCCGGTTCTCAGTGTCCACCTTCCCTTTTGCCATTTTATGGTATCTGAAAGTTAACTTTTGCTGTTATGCTAATGACTACTGATAAATAATGAAATGAAGCCACCTCCCGCTCAGACTGTCACCGTTGCATTGTGGGAAATGTAGTATTGGCCTGTGTAAAACATCTGCGGCCTGCAGGCCGTTCTAATAATAAATCAATATCATCCCGGGGGCCATAGAAAACCCTCGACCTTGACTCTGACATATGAGCTTTAAATGATTTCTTTTGACCCCCATTTATTTGGCTGTTTGGATATCATCTTTGCTAGTGTGTGTGCGTGCGCACGCTCTATGGAACTGGCATAAAGGATGTTAAAATTAGTCTAAATTAGTCTAAATTAAATAAAAATTCATCCATTCATCATTCCCAACAGGCGGTGTTTGATTAGAAACTCTTTCTGAGCTCTGGTGCTCTGAAACATCTCTGCTTCCATTTTCAGCTGTTTTATTCTCAATAACATCAAATCATCCATCCATCCAAATCGTGGTCCTGTTGGACCACCAAAGGACAAACACTTTCCATTTAGCACGGACAAAAAAACCCAAATCCTGTTTAGCAATGAAGCTGTGGGGAGAGTTTGAGGAGCGTTTCTGAGGAACACGCTGCCATATTGGGTCCAAGCTGCTGGGGTTTTTGTTGTTTCCAGGTGAATCGGTGGGCAGCGGCGTTACCGCCTGTCTCTGCCCCCCCCCCCCTCTCTCCCGTGGTCGTGGTCACGCCGGGCATCTTTACTGGTCCCGTTTTAAACAGGTTCTGTTGGGAACAATGTTCTCCAGAACTGTATTCCAGGCTGCTGTGCTGAAGGGCTGTTTTCAGTAGCAATAGAGCCAGAGTGTGCCTGCTCCATATGAACCCCCCAGGCCGGCCGTGCTTTCCTCCTGGCTGAGCCATAATCAGCTCTGGATGGACTGGTTCACGCTTGGACTGAGTCAAGATTTGGTTGACTGATTCTTACAGTTTGGATCAAACCCCCATCTGCTGATTCCAGGAGATCTTTAAAGGATCTCAGAGCTTCAGATTTATGAAGCCTGCTCAGCCCCCCAGCAGCTGATGAAACCATTTCATTCCTTCAAAAAGCAGAACATGAAGCTCCAGAAAAGGTTTTTGGATCAAGTTTCCAACAGAACAAGGACAAGTGGGTAAAAGCACCACTTTAAAGCCTCCAGGCCTCAGGAAAACATCACCTTTAGGATGCTGACTTTAGAGGATCGTCGTTCGCTCAGCAGAGCAAGAACAAACATTTAACCTCATCCAAAATCATCACCTGAAATGATCAAAAAGCTTCAGCGTAAAAAGATGGTGGAGAGAAAGCTGCTGGGAGGTTCTCAGAAGAGAAGTGGCATTAAAGCCAGCTGGAAGTCCAGCCTGCTTCCTGCTCCTCCAAACAGGCGTCTCCACACCAACACTGAGGAACACGGGCTTCTGTTCTTCTTTCTTCTCTTCTGACTATTGTGTGTTTGATGAATGCAGCATCCACTCACTGCCCCCCCCCCCCCCCTCATTTACACTGCTCCTGGTTTCACAATGCTCCTCAGACAGATGCAACCAGAGACACTGATGCCGTCAGACAATAAACCTGAGTGTTTTTTTGTGTCCGGTTATTAACATGTTCCATGCTTTTCCTTCTGCAACAGTTCATCACACCTGCTCAGGGAAACCTCGGTGTAAAGGAGGTGAAGCCGTGCCTCAGTGACTCTACTTTGGTGTTTTAGAAACTAACAGTTATTAGATGAATATACAGTGTGCACGTACGCGCACACGTGTGTATAAACACTTAATACACGCGTGTGCGTGGATGTAGACTTTTTAGTACTTTGGGTTCATAGACTTTTTAGTATTTTGCAGATACGTGTCTGTATATAAACCAGATCCTCCTGTAATAAAGAACTAAAGGCTGACTGTTGTCACGTGACCTGTCTCCGTCTGTGTCCGATGATGGAACCTGCCTGGAACATCTGGTCCACAGAAAAAGCAAAACAGCTCACAGAACTGGTCCAGTTTAGACCCAAAAATGACAATAATATGAAAATGTGTGACGCAGTAGAGCAATGGACGAACTTTCTATTGGTCATTGACAGTTTCACTCATCGTCATCAGAATTCATCAAAAATATTCAAACCAACAAACTACACACAGAACCGCAAAGTTTAGAGCTTAAAGGGAGCGACAGGTGAAGATTTAAAGCTCAACGCAGCTGAAAGAAGTTCCAAAAAGGAGAAATATCATGTGGTGCTTTACCGCCACCGGTGGACACGCGTGGAACTGCAGACATTAGTTAAACGCGCTCCGACACATTCTGACCTCTGCTGCTCCTCCTGGACTCCAGGGCTGCAGAAATATGCTGCTTTTACAAGTCTTTCAAATCTGTCAAGCATCATAAATCTTATTTATTTATTTAATAAGTTAGCAGTTTTAATTTAAATGCAAAAACATATTTATGGCATTAAAATAGCAAAACAACTTTGAATCTTGAACCCTCCCAGAATGCTTTTATAGTAGTGGAATATAAATCAACAGCCATAAAGTTGTTCATTAACAGAGGAGAAAAAGGAAGGTCAAAGTTTTCCGTTCAGACTGAGCAGGAAGACTGAAGACCGACAAGGTGAGTGGAAACGAAGAGCATTATTGAAAAGAATTGACAGTTGTGATGGAGATAAATCAAGATTGAAAATAGTTTTGTGACTATTGAAGAGCTGCATAGAGCTGAAGAATTATTGGCTTAAGAAAAGTCAACTAGACTTCATATTTAGTTTTAGCACAAAACATCGTATACATTATAAATGAAAAGGTCTTATTTAACGTTCTTATAGTCTGGCTTTAGTTATAGTTGAATAGTCTTTCTAAGTGAAGTTTAGTTTATGTTTTGCTCTTTGCTACTGATCTAAAAGAACTTTAAAACCCATAAAGCTGCTGATTAGGTTTTAAAAGTGAAAGTATTCTGTTCAGACGAAGCAGGAAGAGCGACAAGCTGAGTGTAAAGTGAGTATTGTGCTGTTAACGTTGTTAGAGAGTCTTAACAGGTATTAACAACATTTTAAAACTTTTTTGTGATACAGGTGAAAAGCTCTTAGAGTTATTAGAGCTGTTCAACAGTCCAGGTCACAGCTGGATATTTTGGTATTACCTGTCAAACAACATCTAATCGTGTGCAAGTTAGCATCTCTCAGCCGGACCAATTTAAGACAATAAACTATAACTAAATCCACACAGGATCACAGGACACCAACAGGATTTTGGGTTCATGTTGCACGTTTTCTCACAGTGGTTTATTGTTCTATGTTGTGGAACCACTGTGAAAGAAATGCAGGAGTGGGTGTCATTTCTTTCATCTATTTTAAATAGAGCAGTGATCTTTGAGGACTTGGATCATAGAAATAATTGAAGAGGGGAACACATGAGGGAAGTTAAAAAGTCCTGACTAGTATGTTTATGTAGCACCAGATAATTTAGTGGCTGAGCTGAAGACAGTCCTTTCACCATGTTGGCCTGTGGAAAACCAGTGTTGTCGGGCCCGATGGACCAGCGTCCCCGTCGTTGCCGGACCACCGTTGGCCACCAGTGGGTTTTGGGATCAAAGTGGGGCGTTTCCTGTATCCGGTTCTCCTCACGGATCCATGACTACAACATGTTGCTGCAAGTGCAGAGACGTTTGCTCTGGAAAGAACTTTAGAGCACATTCAGTGCTGCAGGATGAGGGGCTGGAAAAGGTGCCAGTTCTTTTCTCACTGCAGGGAACAGTTAAAAAAAGCAGCTTAAACTCTGAAAACATGAAAATTATACAGAGACATCATTGATTTATTGATTCAGTTGTTATCCAGAATGGATTAGAAATGTTCCTGTTTGATAAAAATGCAGTGAATTGGGATTATTTAACTCCAACCTCTACAGATTTACCTTCATCACAGTCTCATCACTATTTCTGATGTTTCCTCAGGATGGACGAGGACAGAGCAGAGTCCACAGTGCCCAGCTGTGTGTCCCTGAAGAGTGACCACTCCATAGGTAGAGGAATAGACTTCAGAAGTTCAGAGAAATGTAAGAAAACTAAAGCGTGATGATGTGTTTGTGTGGCAGCTGTTAGTCACATTAACAGCAGCAGGTTGTGAGTTTATTATTGGAGATGTTTAACACTTAAACCTCAGACAGTCATATAGTTACATACTTAATGTGAATATTGTTGATTAGAAACAAGAATCAGGTTTAAACTGAAAGATGAATTCAGACATAAATGCTGGAACAATATTGAGTCTTGATCAGGTTCTTTCATCCTATAAATCAAAGGACTAATAGAGATGTGTTCATAGTGAGAGGGGGGAGCACATCCTATCAAACTGGGACCAGCAGCTCCACCAGGAGAGTCCTCTTGTTCACAATCTGGAAGCAGATCTGGAGATGCTGAAATGAAGCCCAAACAAAGTAAAACTGTTCAATATGAGATTTAATTTGTGATGTCATGAATTTGTAGTTGTGTTGATGATTTATTATAGATGGAAATCATTGGTTTACTTATGTTCAGGAAGTGATCTGCAGGAGGTGATAGAAGGTCATAAGATGAGTCTGAAGAGAAGATGTGAACATGTGACTGAAGGAACTCATGAAGCAGGAAGTGGAACCCTGCTGAACAAGATCTACACTGAGCTCTACATCACTGAGGGAAAAAGTGAGGAGGTGAACACACAACATGAGGTGAGACAGCTTGAGAGAACCTCCAAGAAGAACATCCAGGACACTCCAATCAAGTGCCAGGACATCTTCAAAGTCTTATCTGAGCAACAGAGACACATCAGAGTGGTTCTGACCAACGGTGTCGCCGGCGTTGGAAAAACCTTCTCAGTGCAGAAGTTCAGTCTGGACTGGGCAGAAGGTTTGGAGAACCAAGACATCAGCCTGGTGCTTCCGCTCTCATGGAGGGAGCTGAACTTGATCAGAGATGAGCAGCACAGTCTTCTCTCACTGCTTCATGTTTTCCATCCAACATTACAGAAGATCAGAGCAGAAGATCTGTCTGGAAATTCTGTTCATCTTTGATGGCCTGGATGAAAGCAGATTTTCACTGGGTCAACAACCATCAGCTCATCTCTGATGTCACACAAGTATCGTCCGTTGGCGTGCTCCTGGTGAACCTCATCAGGGGAACCTGCTTCCTCAGCTCTCATCTGATCACCTCCAGACCTGCAGCAGCCTATCAGATCCTCCCTCGTGTGTTGACAGGATCACACAAACTTCCAGTTCCTCCGTCCCTGACCTGATTCAGAGACTTCCCTCAGCTCAGTGATGATCTGCTCACCATCAAGCGACACTCATATCCCGTTTCATCATCGCTTCATCACTGATCCCAGAAGGAGGAGAGTACTTCAGGAGGAGGTTCAGTGATGAAGATCTGTCCAGAGAATCACTCACATCAAGGCCTCCAGGAGCTCCACATCATGTGTCTGATCCCAGTTTTCTGCTGGATCACTGCTATAGTTCTGGAGGACATGATGACCAGAGACCAGAGAGGAGAGCTGCCCCAAACCCTGACTGACCTCTACTCACACTTCCTGAGGGTTCAGATAAAGAGGAAGAAGCAGAAGTATGGAGGAAAGCAGAGACCAGGGAACTGACTAAAGCTGATAAAGAACTCCTTCTGAAGTTGGGTCGGCTGGCGTTTGAACATCTGGAGAAAGGAAACATCATGTTCTACTCAGAAGACCTGGAGCGATGTGGACTGGACGTCTCCGAGGTGTCGGTGTACTCAGGAGTTTGTACAGAGATCTTCAAGAGAGAGAGTGTGATCTTCCAGAAATCAGTCTACTGCTTTGTTCATCTGAGCATTCAGGAGTTTCTGGCTGCCGTCTACATGTTCCACCGTTACACCAGGAAAGACACAGGGTTATAAGTCAGTTCCTAGAATATTCGAAACCAAACCGCTTTTCCAGGTTTGCTGGGTGTTTACAAATAACAATCCAGTCACATCTCTTGATGACTTCCTCAGGAGAGCACTAATGAAATCTCTTGAAAGTGAAAATGGCCACCTGGACTTGTTTGTTCGCTTCCTTCATGGTCTCTCTCTGGAGTCCAATCAGAGGATCTTGGGTGGACTGTTGGATCAGAGGAACAGCCACCCAAAAACCATCCAGAAGGTCCTCAACAACCTGAAGGAGCTGAACAGTGATGGAATCTCCCCAGACAGAAGCATCAACATCTTCCACTGTCTGATGGAGATGAAGGATCAGTCAGTCCATCAGGAGATCCAAGAGTTCCTGAAGTCAGGGGAGATATCAGAGAGGAAACTGTCAGAGATCCACTGTTCAGCTCTGGCCTACCTGCTGCAGATGTCAGAGGAGGTTCGGGATGAGCTGAACCTGCACCAGTACAAAACCTCAGAGGAGGGACGACGTCGCCTGATTCCAGCTGTGAGGAACTGCAGGAAGGTCGAGTAAGTAAAGATTTTTGGGGCGGACATCGGCGTTTAAATCAAGCGAGTGGATCATGTCAGGTAGCAATACCCCCTCCAGTGGTCATTCCTTCAATTCTTTATCTCCATTGCAGCGTCCATAAATTAAAAACAACAACAATTCATCCAGAAATGTTCAACACTGGCTGGATATAAGTTCAAAGGTCAATCCAGACAAACCAACATAAGGCAGGAATAATAGGAGCCACAAGTTAACTGACTATCATGAAATGACTGTCATGTCATTAAATTACTTTTGTTGTTTGTATCCATCGTATTCTAACGACAGAAAAACACATTTTAACTAATGACACGTGACTATTTTGCTTCATTTGTTCAACGTAAAAACAGCCGGCCTCGTTGGTTTAAATGGGTGTTTTAGGTCTTTGTGGCGGTTCCGTTTGGAGCCTTTATGTGACCCACAAAGTTGTTTGAGCCTTTCCACACCCGTTAGGTGGCAACTTCATCACTAGCAACAAAAGGTGCAGTGAAAATGATTTGAAGGGAAACAGGCAGATATAACAGAAGCTGAGGGCAATCGATGCAACCAGAGACTCTGATGTCATCGATCGGATCACTGAATTAAGACTTGACGCACCATCGTACAAATTGGATGAAATGCAAAATATCCAAAGAGCCGATAGACAGATAAAAAGATGCATGTTTCTTTGAACCATTTGCTACAATCGTTTTAAATATTGAGTAATTATGAGCTGTTCTAAAATAAGACAAATGTTGAGAATATTCAGTTGCATTTCAGATCTGATGGTCGTTCAAACTGTTGCTCTACGGTGTTGAATTAGCTTTTCAGGAAAGGAAATGAGCTACATTTGTGTTGAGGTAGATTCTCAGATAAGTTGATGAGAAATCCCAAAGTTTGACTCACTATTTTTGTTTCATACACAACAGACTGGCTGTAGTGTTCTTTCAACGAGTCATTGGGAAGTTGTGGCCTCAGCAATGACGTCAAACCCTTCTCATCTACGGGAGCTGAGCTTAATCAGGAACCAAAGCCTGACAGATGCCGACGTAAAGTTACTGTCTTCTGCAATGATGCATCCAAACTGCAGACTGGAGACGCTCAGGTCAGGAGGCCTCTGTTGGTCTTTTCTAAATTTCTTTACATTTTCTGCTTTTCTCTTCATTTTCAGATTTAGAAATGTGTTTTTATTTGCCCATTATTTATTCTTTTCCAGGCTGAGGCACTGCAGGTTATCAGAGATCAGCTGTGACTCTCTGGCCCGGCGCTGAGGTCCAATCCCTCCCATCTGAGGGTTCTGGACCTGAGTAGGAACCAGCTGAAGGATCCAGGAGTGAAGCTGCTCTGTGGTTTTCTCCAGGATCCTCTCTGTGAGCTGGAGACTCTCAGGTCAGTCAGAGATGATCCAGTACTTTCCCAGGTGTAACTAGTTAGACAATAACTGTTTACATGTTTGATCTTTGTTATAAACGTAGTGTTACAGTTCTCAGAAAAAAGACCACACAGGACAGATTTGCAGTATTAAATTGGTTGTGGAAATCTGTCCCATGTGAGGATGGTCATCAATGACTAGAAAGGAAGGATCAGTTGTAGATTTGTCTTGTTTTATTTTAGGCTGGCCACAAAACCGCCCAAACATTCAGACCAATCAAAAATGGTTCTTCCTGTCTTTTAAAGATCAGAAGGAAAACTAGAAACCCAAAAAGAAAGCTGCTGCAGTGTGCCATGCCCCTTCTCTCCTGAGAAAAGCCATCCCAAAAAAGAGAAAAGCCCAAGTGTGAAGTGAGCGCCCCTGTTAAACCTTGGTACCGAAAGCCTGCAGTCATTCTCATCTGAGGTGGCTTCATTCCAGCCAGAAGCCCAAACCTGCCTCCCTCTTAAAGGGCAGCAGGTCAGTCCAACCACAGAAACCTTCATGAAGATCTGAAGCTTTCAGCATCCACAATTGTTGCACCTCACTTCCATTGGAGTCCAAATCAGAAGTCAACAAGTTGATTCTACACCGATTCTACACAATGCAACCATTTTAAAAAGGTTTCCATCCATAAGTTTTCACACATTTTTAAAAATCTGTTTGTTCATCGCCTCCTTTGTGTAATGGTCATTAAAGAAAATGACCTTATTGGAGTTTTTCTCCTCACAAATATGACTTTCTATGAACGATGCAATAAATGCAGCTTGCAATCTAAGACAATATGGAAGTATGTGTATATAATAGTAGTGGAAGTAGCTCATAAAATAATACATTTGCTCTTCTCATCGAATCTTTCTATGTTATTAAAGAAAAACCTGCTCTTAGTCAACAACATCTAAGAGATCAACCAAAAATCCTAATTTTCTACAATCTAATATAAAACAGTAGAGAAGACTCTTTCTGCAGAGACACTGGTGGCAGGAATGCAGAAGTATCACCTGCTCAACTTGGAAGGTGGAGCAGAGAAACCACCAGCTGAGAAGGTCCTCAGCGAGAGGAAGTGGTGGAGAACCATGAAACTTGCTAAGCTCCACCTCAGCTCCAGAGACGGGCTGAGCTGGAGCTGTGGCACCAGGTATCGCCCAGAAGAGCCTCCAACAAACGAGCTCTTCTCTTGGGAGGAGAGGGCTTTGAATCTCAGCTCAGTGTGCTTGTCTCTAGTAGGTGGCAGCTGCACCTTTTCCTGAGCTCCTTGTTGATGCCCTGAGGGGAATTGATGCTCCTGCAATGTTTTCTGGCAGCATTGAGCTTGCAGTGGGGCAATCAAACACACTGTGGGGTGGCTCTCTTTCCTTCTCTCATCTGGAGAACAAGTGACACCAGCTGCCAATCATTGTTGGAGAAATGTGCAGTCAGGGGAACTATGCGTCCAGACTATAGCCACCCTTCCAGCATCCAGCAGTGTCTAAAACCTTTGATTTGGTTTCACCAGAGAGTGTAGGGATTGCAGGGTCGCTGCAGCATCGCCCACAAGCTATCAGGAGTGGGTCGCTTTGTCCCAACTCCTGACAAGAGTTGAGTGCTATTGAGAAATGTGGTCTCAAAAACTTGGAAGGTATTTTGACCTACACACACTTTACATACGGTGTAGATCTTGTCCAACCGCCCTGAAAGAACCCAAAATAGGAACATACGGCAGATAAGCCGGTGCAGGACCAGAGGTTTGTTGCTTGTAAGCTGTGTTTTGCTCTGGTACATGTTGGTTTTTATTTGTCTTCTCTCAAAATAATTGTTATTTTAGCCTATGGGACTGCAGCAGTTTATCAGAGACCAGCTGTGATTCTGTGGCCTCAGCTCTGAAGTCCAACCTCTCCCATCTGAGGGTTCTGGACCTGGGCTACAACCCGTTGCTGGATTCAGGAGTGAAGCGGCTCTGTTCTGGACTGGAGAGTCCAAACTGTAAACTGGAGAGGCTCAGGTCAGTCTTCATTTTTCTACCTATATACCAGCTGCTAAGATGGTGAAGTGAGGCTGTTCTCAACACTGCTGTGATGCACCACATTAAAAAAATTCCTTGTAATATTGTGAATTCAGGTCTGACCCAACTAAGAACTAACGTAGGTTTAGTACTGACGCAGATAACATGCAGACCTGCACCGTATAACCTCATCCTGCATTTTTCAGATTGATTGACTGCAGCTTATCAGAGATCAGCTGTGGCTCTCTGGCCTCGGCGCTGAGGTCCAATCCCTCCCATCTCAGAGAACTGGACCTGGGTCAGAACCAGCTGCAGGATTCAGGAGTGAAGCTGCTCTGTGGTTTTCTCCACTTTCCAAACTGCCGACTGGAAACTCTGAGGTAAACACCATTGTCAAAAATGTCCATTATTCCATCCGAGGGTCCTCACACTTTCTGAGTGTGTGTGTTGTGCCCAGTTCCTTCAGGAGGGAGGGCCACACAGGGACCCTTATTCATGATAAATTGATTTAAGGACAATGACACTTACTATTTATGTATATACTGTATATATGTCTTATTTTTATTTTATTTATCTTATTCTAGTGTGGTCTTCTTTATGTTGAATGTCGCAGCATCTCACCAAGACAAATTCCTAGTTTGTGTAATACTGTGTACATACATGAACAATGGCAAAATCTGCTTCTGATTTGATCTGATTCTGATTCTGATTCTGATGAAAAAGCCGTCAGATGGTAACCAAAATTAGACAAAACTATGTGAGGGTGCCTGGTAGACACCAGCCAACGAGGAGGGAGATGGTGAGGGACACAGGAAGTCATCTAAGACAGGTTGTGCCTTTAAAGATGAGCCACAGGTGAGATGGATCTCCATGATGAGATGGGAGGGAAAGAGGTGGGGAGAACCTGGGAAGAGTGAGGGCCAGAACTTATATATTCTCCTTTGGAACAGTGCAAACCTGAGAGGTTGGAATTGTGGTAATTACATATTACTATCATTTTTTAACCTGTAACTAAATTAAATATTTACAGATCATGCCTTTGATTAACCTTTCAGATTAATACTGGTTTCACTTATAACCTTATAAAAGTTTCCCTTCTTTATTTAGATTAAGGGAATGCAGTTTATCAGAGATCAGCTGTGACTCTCTGGCCTCGGCGCTGAGGTCCAATCCCTCCCATCTCAGAGAACTGGACCTGGGTTGGAACCAGCTGAAGGATTCAGGAGTGAAGCTGCTGTCTGATCTCGTAAGAATCCACACTATGGGCTGGAGACATTGAGACGGTAGCTGGTTGAAGCCAGTCAACTCCCGCTCATCTGCTGCATCACTCACTGACCACTGGTGAAGAACATCTGTGGAAACATCTGCCGTCTACTCCCTCCATAGATGAAAAATTCAGTTTTTAAAAGGCGCTGGTGGACTTTCAGGAGATCAGTCGATGGTCGACAAAGCAGAAGCAGCTTCGCCTGAAGTTAAATTAGTTCCTGGTATCACACAATGCATCTTTATAAAGTTCTAAATGGCTCCTCGGCCACTCTTAGAAGCATGGAAACATTCTCTTAATTGTCTCTTCAAATGTCTGTATTATACGTTACTATTTTACATCATGCCTTCAGAATCTTTAGGGTTTAGTATTTACTGTCTCTGTGACATGGAGCATTGGAATATTTCAGCTGCAGCCAGCAAAAACCCATCAGAATGACGGCTATCGGTGGGAACCGCAGGTCATTTGACTTTAGTCAGTCTGTTCAATGTTATAGGATTTATTGCAATCTAATAAAAACTATGAATAAATGTGGGAAATAGGAAATAAAAGAAGCAAAATTACCCAATAAAACTCCCATGAATACTGTAAATTTAAAGATGTCAAGAATGGAATATCAGCTTAAATGGAATCAAATATAAAGTGAAAAGGCCTCCTTTAAGTTTACTGCAAAAATAAACACAAAATCAAGAGCAACACGCGCCAAAAACGTCTCATTCTCTCTTCTGTCTCCACTCATTCTTTTATATTCTCTTAAGATAATGGGGACGGGGTTGTGTGATAACAAAACAACCTAATTGGGGACTATATTTTGTTGCAGAACTTTGGCTCTTCAGAAGTTTCTATGTTGGCTTCCACAGATTGTGCATCCACTAGAAACTCAGTGTTTTTGAGGAACTACCAGGAGTGGCTGGAGTGGAGGCCAATGACGCTATAGCTACATATAGCTACATATAGATCACCGTTATCCTCAACCCAAAAGACCACCAGTTGGCGCAGCAATACTAAAGATAGGAGGTTGTTGTCGTTGCGCAGACGCGGAGTGATATCACGCACAAACGTGCCCTATGTTCTATATAGCGTATGTTCGCGACCAAAGGGCGCACCGTATTAAAAGGTGCAGCCTCAGTTACGGGTGCTATTTCTGTATTTAACACATACATCAGGCGCTCCGGATTATAGGGCGCGGGCATGGTAAAACATACCGCTACGATAGCTTAAAACATGCATGCTAGCGTGTATTTAGCAATTTTGCAAAAGCCGGCAACCGACAACTATGTTTCCAAAATTAAAATTTTCGTATTTTTCGTATTTTGTTATTAAACCCCGGAGGGCTGAAGCAGGACCGCTGTTAAAAATGTATCAGTCCACGCTTCCAGTTCTGGTGCAACGTCCAGTTCTAAATGTATGAATCCGCGTATTGACGTTTCAACGTCCCATCAGTAAACGGAGAGATTTGGATATAGTCCCCCTGAGGTGGTGTTTTTAGAGCAGTTCTTAACAACTTTCTCTTTGCCTGATAAGAGGTCCAAACATTATTTTCATTATTTTTAAAATTTGCCATTCAAGATCAGATACCACCAGGTATAATTCATTCACTAAATTTTCACAATTTCTTATTCTGTCAGGCTGTTTTTAAACCTTTGGCAACATAAAATAAAGTACTCACCTGGTATTATGTCAGGCTGGTTTACATCCCATTAAAGAAGCCAGCAGAAATAAAGCACAACAGTTACACAGACTACGCAAAATAATATAGAGGATATAAAAAACAGTGTTGAGATGGGTTTGTGTCACTTTAGTAAAATCAAAGCATTTTTCTTTATGTGCCAGCAATGAACACAATCTAAGAAGTCTTTGACACTAAACATATGGAGCTCCTATAGAACAAACTAAAGATTTGTTGTTATTAAGATAAAGAAATGCAACATTTCCCCCAGAGAAACGATGGCGATGGAAAAAGCCCTGGCTGTGTGTGTGCATCACAGCAGGCGTGGGTTCTCCTCTCTGGAGTCATGCGGGTCTCCTTTGAAGGGCAGATGAGGAGGTTGGTTACAGATTCCCCTCAGAAAGATGATTACGGTGCCAAAGGTCATCACCGGGGTAACCAGGAAGAGGCAGAGTCGGTCCACTGTACGAGCGATGCCGCTCCAGTTATCCTTCTCCTGTCAGGACCAGACATTTACGCCACTTTTGATCTTTTTAAATCAGACTTTGGGTTGAGGACTCTGTTTGAACCATCTGACCTGATTGCAGCACGGCGTCTTCCCCTCTGGACTGCATGAACTCTTTTATTTCACTCAAAAGGGACAAAAAAGGAAGCAAAGTCCGTCCCCTGCTGAGCCATCGGATTTCTGTGTGTAGGAGCAGGTCACCATATTCAGTTGGCAGCTCCTCCAACAGAACCTTGAATGTTCTGAGCTGTTTGGCTCTGGAGCGGATGCTGTTGATGATCTTCACCACAGGAGTCATCACGTGCTCAAAGCCCATCACTCTGGCACATGAGGCCTACAGACAGCAGGAGCCCCGTCTGTAGTGGGCCGCTCATAGCGGGAGCCCCGTCTGTAGTGGGCCGCTCACAGCGGGAGCCCCGTCTGTAGTGGGCCGCTCACAGCGGGAGCCCCGTCTGTAGTGGGCGCTCATAGAGGGAGCCCCGTCTGTAGTGGGCCGCTCACAGCGGGAGCCCCGTCTGTAGTGGGCCGCTCACAGCAGGAGCCCCGTCTGTAGTGGGCCGCTCATGCGGGAGCCCCGTCTGTAGTGGGCCGCTCACAGCAGGAGCCCCGTCTGTAGTGGGCCGCTCATGCGGGAGCCCCGTCTGTAGTGGGCCGCTCACAGCGGGAGCCCCGTCTGTAGTGGGCCCGTCTGTAGTGGGCCGCTCACAGCGGGAGCCCCGTCTGTAGTGGGCCGCTCATAGCGGGAGCCCCGTCTGTAGTGGGCCGCTCATAGCAGGAGCCCCGTCTGTAGCAGGAGCAGCCCACTACAGACGGGGCTCCCGCTGTGAGCGGCCGACTACAGACCAAGACCCAGTGCTGCTTTATAGGACGCAGAGAGGAAGCCGTCACCTCTTCCTGAGATCGGGGAGGCCAACTTCCCTTCTCTTTCTGCGGTGAATGTTTCCGTAGCAACTGTACCTGCAACTGAGAACAAGGTACATTTACTAATAATGTCAGAAACACTCACTGTCAGACGCAACCTTGTTTTATTTGAATCGTCCTGAACTGCGTGAACAGAGTCTTCTCAAAGCCAGCAAGCCGGGTTATTCAGGGTCCGTGAGGTCACAGAATTGTCAGCCAATATTAATCTGGTTTTACCAGAGCTGTTGCAGCGATGCTCATGTTGGAAACTAATCCTTGTGCTCTGACTTTTCAGGTCGGCCCCAAACTGACATATGCACAGGTCTGTCGGATGCCACCAAGTAAGCGTGCCCCATCCCCTGACCTTAGCCCACCCTACCCAGACCTTAGCCCACCCTACCCAGACCTTAGCCCACCCTACGCAGACCTTAGCCCACCCTATGGATATTTTTGCAGCTCTTTTTTTTCCCTTAGTTTGTTTTTTTTAATCCAGGTTCTGTTCCCATGTTTGATTGTTCCAGTTTTTTACTTTTAACACACCTGCATAATTGATGCTCATCATTCTGATTTCTTCTATTAAAAAGCACTGAGCAATATGTCTGTTGCATCTTATTTATCTCATGTTGGTACTGAGTTTGTTTGGCTTTTATTTGAGTTAATAAGGAGTTAAAGTTGTTGCTTTGATTCCAGAGGTTGTTTGCCCCTCTGGAAGAGGGGCCTCTGGGAACTGAACCGGAACCACTTCTATTTGAATTTGTATCCCTAAGAAAAAAAGAAACTAACTGGACGGGACTGGAATGGTTTCATTTGAACCACCAAACTGACGCTGAGCAGTTGCTTTTGAATTATTCGTTTGGAAGTTCGACAGTTTTTTTAAGATTCAGTTCTCAAAACTCTATTTCAGTTTACTTTAACAGACATCTGGGGGACTCCAGGTTCACAGCTCCAATATGTCGTTTTTCAGCTTTAAAATAACGTTTCTAAGCTCAATGAAGTGGAAGCAAAAGGTTAAAAGGCTGAGCGGTGCTGCAGCCGGAGCGGGGCCGCGTGTGGGCGAGGATAAACCCGCCGTCCGTGGAGAGCTGGAAGAGCTGGACGAGTGTCGGGTTCTCCTGACTCCGCTCAGCCCGAGTTCTCGAAACAGTGGAGCTGCCAAAGAAAAGAGCAATGCCAGATAAGCTGGGGCGGAATCTGCTTATTCACCCCGCAATCTCTTCCCCTCGCATCTTCGTTTGTTTTCTTCTCGGTTCCAAAAGCTTCAAATTCAAATGTGCTGCGTTTTAAAGACGGGGATTGATCCGGGCTCCGTTTTCCAGGTTTTCAAGTTCATTGAAGTCAATCACCGTAATCAATATAAGCCCAAAACGCTGGTGTGGTGGGAAGAATCGGGAGGTGGTGTCAGTCTTGATTCAGATGAGTTTCTGTTTTCCAGGATGTCTTTAAAGCTGCAGTTTGACTCTGCCGCTGATGGACGTCTGGCCAATGGGAGCCTCTCCTTCACAGCTTTTAGCTCTCCAACTGGGCGGCAATGGTGAGACACGTTAACAACAATTAACAAAACCATTTCAAACCCAGTGGTGCTAAAAGCTTCATTTGAGGAAAGTCGTGTGAAGGTTTTTCCACTGCTCCAGTACGGAAAAACCAATGGGATTCTACTCTGATTGTCTGTTTCCCATAATGCAACTGCTCCAACGAAGGGGGGGAATCCTGCAACCAGCAGGATTTACTCTGGGTTCAAATGACTGGAATCTGTGAAGGATCCCTCCCTGATGGAGGGAAGAAGCCTCCAGAGACGAAGGGTTTCACTCGAGTGCGTCTGCTTTCAGGCCGGCGTCTGTTCAGAGCTCTTTTCGCTCCAAAACCAGGACGGGACACAGATCTGCCAGGATGCACCCGTGGTCCAGCAGGGAGGACCGAGCCGTCTGGCCTCTGCAGCTCCATGACGTTGACACGGTTTTCCAGGTGCTGCTCAGAGGTCTGAGGTAATCCTGGGCTTCTCCCACAACAGAATCTGGCTCCTTTGTCTTCACCCAATAACCCCAATAATACCGGCCATGGCCGCCTGCAGGGAGATCCTGGAGAGTCAGCAGGGAGAGATGGACTTCTTAGTGTCACAGCAGAGGGACACCAAGCGGGACTCCAGGCTGGTGAGTGGGGGTGGGGGGTGGGGGCGGCGAGGCTGGTCTAACCCTCTTTATGATGGACTCCTTTTCCTTTTCTGCCCGTCTCAAGGCCTTCATTTATGATCTGGAAAAGGTAATTCTTCACCGCTCATCGGTCATGTAGCGTCTTAAATTGCTCAGTCAACAAAGCCGTGGTGCCTTTGCTGTCCCAGGAGATACGAGCGCTGGAACGAGCCATTCGAAGAGTGGAATTTCAGCTCAGTAAGGTAGCTCTTTATTTACCCTTTCCTGCCCTTCTTTGGAGACATTTTCATCTTAACAGTGTGGAAAAGAGCAGCTTCCTCAAGTCTGGCCTTGACCCGTGAACAAGAGTCTGGGTCATAATGCCCCCCCCTGGATTATGAGGCGAGGCAGAGGTGACCACCGTCCTCTCTGGGCTCCGCAGGTGGAAGAGCTTTACGAGCTGTATTGTCTTCAGTGGCGGCTGTGCCAGGGGTGGTCAACATGAAGAAGGCCTTCGCCAGGTCTCCGCCCACCAGAGCCTGCAGAGAAAGCCTGCTGGAGCTGAACCGCAGCCACAGACACAGCCTCCAGGTGTGGACTCACACTTTGGTGAAATGTTGCCAGTCTCACGTGGTGGGAGTCATCAAACACCAACCTGAGACCTTTTCCATGCGTTACAGGACATATCAGAAATGGAAAGAGAGTTGGAGATCCTGCTTGGAGAGCTCCATATCAAAATGAAAGGTTGATGTCACCCTTTAGGATGCTAATTCATCCAGAAGTCCTCCTGTTCTAATCCCAAGATGAACCCAATTTCAGTCTAATGAACAATGTGTTGACATAGAGCCTTTAAGATGTGCGACCTCATTGTTATAACACTGTTATTACGCGCAGGCCTGATCGGTTTTGCACGTCTTTGTCCCGGAGACCAATATGAGGTGAGATGTTCGAGCCCAGATTCCCCGTTGATGGTTCTGTAACTGACTGGCATGCGCGGTCTCGCAGGTGGACGCCAGCGATGGAGGATCAGAGGAAGGATCAAGTCAGACGACACCCAGTCCTGGGAGGAGGAACACATGGTTTTCCTTCCCCATATCCACCGCAACTTTGAGATCAAGGTTGGAATTTGTTTGATTGATGGGAATATGGGTGGTGCCGACACCTGGAGCGCCGGAGCTGGCCTCTGAGGATCAGCAGCCCCTCTATGAGGCCTGCACCCTGTCTCCAGTGCACCCTTTAGTTTCTCTCTCAGGTGATGGAATTGAAGGGTCTGAGCTGGCTTCTGGTTGGCATGGTGACGTGACGTGCGCCAGTGCAGACTTCTTTGTGTCAAAGCCGCAGCTGATGTTGGTGGACATCACAGAGCTGGGAACCATCAAACTACAGCTGGAAATCGCTTGGAAGTACGGATACACACGTGCACAGAATCCCAGTTTTCTGCTTCCCAGAATCTCTAAAAGAACAAACCTTTTTGTTTTCTTAGGTTTCAAACCTGCCTTCCATGTTTGCTTATCAGTGTTTGTGTTTACACCCCCAAGTCCCTTTGACAGCGGCGAAAAGATGAAGCGGCTGTCGCTCAGTCGGCTCTCGGTGTCCGCCAGAAGGAATCCGCTTCACGGCCGGACAGCAGGACACAGCCCCTCTTTCACTGAAAAGTACTTTCTGGTGAGCTCTGAAACACGGTGACAGAAATCTCCTAACCAAGCAATGAAATGGTCGTGTCCTCCACCACGAGCGGCTGAAGGGGTGACATTTTTGTGGAAAATAGATGTATTTAGTCCTCAGTGGTGTGATTCTTTTTACCGTATTTTCACGACCATAAGGCGCAATGTATTAAAAGGCGCAGTCTCAGTTATGGGTGCTATTTCTGTATTTATAACATACATAAGGCGCATCGTATTATTAGGCGCATGCTGAAACATACAGTAAAAAATGACAACAGAAGTAAAACAGTGAGTTTCGACACATTTATTAATAAAATATTCTTTCTTCCTTCTTCCCCCACAAAACCATCAAAGTTTTCATCTTCTGTATCTGAATTAAACAGCTGCACTATTTCAATGTCCAACATCCCGAATTCCTCTTCTTAATCATCTGAATCGGACTCACCGACCGGTTCCGGTTCAGCGTTGATTTTGTGAAAGCTCTTCCAATACATGAAGACGGTATCATAGCCCATGCGTCTACAATCCACCCGCATATGGTGGCATAACCTGCCCGCCGCTGCCTCATAGTCTTTGTGAAGGAGTGTTCGCCTTCCGTCACCCAGCGCTTAAAAGTCAGAGGGATCTCATCCATGTTGGTGATGTGGCTGGGCCGGTTATCTTGTCGCAGCAGTAGGTGCGGAACATGGCCACCTCTCCTGGTTAGGGTTAGGGTTAGGAAGATGGCCACCCTCTCCTGTTAGGGTTAGGTTAGGGAAGATGGCCGCCCTCTCCTGGTTAGGGTTAGGGTTAGGGAAGATGGCCACCCTCTCCTGGTTAGGGTTAGGGTTAGGGAAGATGGCCGCCCTCTCCTGGTTAGGGTTAGGTTAGGGAAGATGGCCACCCTCCCTGTTAGGGTTAGGGTTAGGGAAAATGGCCGCCCTCTCCTGGTTAGGGTTAGGGTTAGGGAAGATGGTCGCCCTCTCCTGGTTAGGGTTAGGGTTAGGGAAGATGGCTGCCCTCTCCTGGTTAGGTTTAGGGTTAGGGAAGATGCCACTCTCTCCTGGATAGGGTAGGGAAGATGGCCGCCCTCTCCTGGTTAGGGTTAGGGTTAGGGAAGATGGCCGCCCTCTCCTGGTTAGGGTTAGGGTTAGGGAAGATGGCCGCCCTCTCCTGGTTAGGCTTAGTGTTAGGGAAGATGGCCGCCCTCTCCTGGTTAGGGTTAGGGTTAGGGAAGATGGCCGCCCTCTCCTGATTAGGGTTAGGGTTAGGGAAGATGGCTGCCCTCTCCTGGTTAGGGTTAGGGTTAGGGAAGATGGCCGCCCTCTCCTGGTTAGGGTTAGGGTTAGGGAAGATGGCCGCCCTCTCCTGGTTAGGGTTAGGGTTAGGGAAGATGGCCACCCTCTCCTGGTTAGGGTTAGGGTTAGGGAAGATGGCCCCCTCTCCTGGTTAGGTTAGGGTTAGGGAAGATGGCCACCCTCTCCTGGTTAGGGTTAGGGTTAGGGAAAATGGCCGCCCTCTCCTGGTTACGGTTAGGGTTAGGGAAGATGGTCGCCCTCTCCTGGTTAGGGTTAGGGTAGGGAAGATGGCTGCCCTCTCCTGGTTAGGTTTAGGGTTAGGGAAGATGGCCACTCTCTCCTGGTTAGGGTTAGGAAGATGGCCGCCCTCTCCTGGTTAGGGTTAGGGTTAGGGAAGATGGCCGCCCTCTCCTGGTTAGGGTTAGGGTTAGGGAGATGGCCGCCCTCTCCTGGTTAGGCTTAGTGTTAGGGAAGATGGCCGCCCTCTCCTGGTTAGGGTTAGGGTTAGGGAAGATGGCCGCCCTCTCCTGATTAGGGTTAGGGTTAGGGAAGATGGCTGCCCTCTCCTGTTAGGGTTAGGGTTAGGGAAGATGGCCGCCCTCTCCTGTTAGGTTGGGTTAGGTTAGGAAGAGATGGCCGCCCTCTTCCTGGTAGGTTAGGGTTAGGGAAGATGGCCGACCTCTCCTGATTAGGGTTAGGGTTAGGGAAGATGGCTGCCCTCTCCTGGTTAGGGTTAGGGTTAGGGAAGATGGCCGCCCTCTCCTGGTTAGGGTTAGGGTTAGGGAAGATGGCCGCCCTCTCCTGGTTAGGCTTAGGGTTAGGGAAGATGGCCACCCTCTCCTGGTTAGGGTTAGGGAAGATGGCCGCCCTCTCCTGGTTAGGGTTGGGAAGATGCCGCCCTCTCCTGGTTAGGTTAGGGAAGATGGCTCCTCTCCTGTTAGGGTTAGGGTTAGGGTGCGCAACAGTTGTCCTTGCGCGTATGGAGAGATGCCGCCTCCTCATAAAGCGAAAACACTAAGATTGCTAGATCGCCATTTTCAGCCGCATATTCGATGTCCTGCAGTTTAAAGTAAGCCTCATTCATACGCGTCTCGCTTGACCGGCGCCATTTTAGGGGATCCTTACGCGTAGGTGTGCCGCTAATCGATTGGTGGAGCGTTTACCGTAGTGCACCCACCAAAGGCGCACAGCAGATTTTGGAACTCAGTACACACACAAGGCGCTCCATATTATAAGGCGCACCGTCGATTTTTGAGAAACTCAGTGTTTTAGGTGCGCCTTATAGTCGTGAAAATACGGTATATACGCCAAAATGATGCTGTATCTTTGCCCCGACGGTATCTCAGCAGCTGTGGAGTCTGCGAGCCGTCACGATACTGGAGGTGTGTCTCCGCTCAGCTACCCCTTCAACATCCCAGACGCCACCTTTCTGTCCAGCAACAACCCTCAGAACGCCACCAGGTTTTGCAAGTTTTCTTTGCACCTTCATTCAGTGCTCTGTACATGTAGGATGAGTTTAATATCGCCCGTGTGCACCATTAAGCTGAGGTTTTGTCATTAAGTTTACTGAATCTGTTCTCTGAGATGATCGGTGCATGTTACTGTTGATTAGAACAAACTCATATATGTTATTAATGCCACTGTTTTCCATTATGTTGGTGATGCAGGTCCAGCACACCTGATGTTCTCAGAAAGAACCAGGCAGGAGAACCGGGACCCGGGACACATAATACAGATCAAGATGCGGATGTTACACGGGTCAGAAATCGATATAAATTAAAAGTGAAAATGTGCATTTTAAGCCTAACTTCCCAGCAGGGGGCAGTAGAACAGTGTTTTTCTCGCCACTATATACAGATTCTTTATTCTAGTCACCAGATCACATTATAAATATTACACAGAGATTTTGGCACCCAGAATCAGACTCAATGTAAAACTTTGATCATTTAAAAAACAACAACAACAACCTTTTGAAGTAATTGACATGGTGGGAAGGTCAGCACTACTGTTCCAGTCTTGGTCGGGGGTGTCAAACCAGTGTGGAATCTTTACTTTTCTGCATGACATAAATACATACACCATACATTTAGATTAGCGTGGCTACACATTCTCATACCTCCCCGTTAGCTTCCGAGACCCTTCCCTTCGTTGGTCCAGGACTCCTCAGAATTTGAGCCACATTCCTTCCCTGCCTTGCCCACTGTGACTATTCAGCCTGCTGCAGCCTCGCCCTCGCCTCCTGCTGCTGCCCCTCCGGAGACCAGCGTTGGCCAGCACAGGGCCCGGGCCCTCAGGATCGGGGCCCAGATATCAGAGCTCAGTAACCTGCTTCCCAGCCAGCCCTGCTCCGAGCAGGAGCTACGAGCTCTGCGGCACAACCTTTTGCACCTGGCGACTATTCTGAAGGTACCCCGAGTGGATCTCCGGGTGTTTCTGACCACCACATGTGCCCTGACACTTGCGCTCTCCCCCAGAACGACCTTTCTCTGTTGAGACCCTCCTCGCCACAGGAGACTCTGGGTTTAGAAGAAGTCCTGGGAAGCTTTGACTTCCTGTCACATGACATCAACGCAGACGAAGACGCTTCCTGTTTGGGTACCCTCAGAAAACCCGGGTGAGTTTGAGGCACCCAAACAACAAACGGACAATAAAACCACGGGATAACCGCCTCTTTTTTTGGTGAAACGACGTCAGGTCTTTCCTGGAGCTGGACGGCGCATGGCTGACGTCGGGGGACGACGGTCTGGACCAGGCTCTTGAAATTCACCTGGACATTTGCTGCATCCTCCTACAGGTACAGCAAGCTCAGTCCTCACCGCTCTGAAAGGTCCTCGCACACACGTATTGGTGTCTATTTAGCTTTTGCAACCATTTTGCTGTCATTTTAACGCTGCTATGAACACGGAGAGGGACGGGGCAACACCTCCGCCCAATCACAGAGCTGCAAGTCGTTGCTTGTCTTCAGTTTTGAGTTCAGTAGTGGTGACAAGGGGAGCGAGGAGCTCGGGCCTGGACGCCATGCTAACTGCTGCACCGTGATCTTTCCCCAGAGGATGAGGGCGACCCGCTTCAGCCCCAGCAGACAGGAGCTACTGCAGGAACTCTCTCTCCAGGCTGAAGCGCTGCAGCGCGTCAGCCACCTCCTGCTGGAGAAGAACAAGATCTCTTCCACTGACAGTTCGTACAAGTCGTTTTGATCCGCACGTTTACACGGAATGGTTTTGAATGTGATCTTCCTCAGTCCTGCCGCAGGTCCAGAGAACCAGGGAGGTCCTGCTGTTCTGGGAGGCCTGTGTGAGCGGCAGCAGCAGCTCCCCCTTCCTCTGTGACGCTGACAGCTTCTGCGCTACGCTGAGGAAATGTTTCACGCACAAGGTGGAGGCCAAGCAGCCGGGCCAGGCGGAAAAAGGTGCTCTGCGCACGTGGGAACGCCGCCGGTAAAGCTGCTGCTGCTTTAACTGATGTGGAACGTGGTATCCATTGTGCCGCAGTGTTCTCCCGGCTGCTGGGGCAGCTCCAGGCGCCGTGTCGCACGGTGCCGGACCTCCGGCCCGTCTGCTGCCCCGACAGGGTCACGCTCTTCCAGCTGTCGGCGTACCTGAGGCGCTGGGGCGTCCAGGACCTGGGCGCACACATCACACGCCTCTCCAAAGAAGGTCGTCTAACATTTCGGACGTCTCGACCGGGCGGTGCGGGTCTTTACTCATGGTAGTCCCGGCAACAGAAGGCGCTGACCCAATGTGTGCGTGTGTTTCAGAGCGCATCCTCTCAGCTCTGAGGAGCCCCAAAAGGAGGCGGACCCTGAACAAGCTTAGGGGCCAGCTGGTGGCAGAACTCCTCCCCCTGGGGTGCACGCTGCAGACCCTCGCCGCCCTGCAGGTGGACGCCAACCACAAAGTCAGTGAGCTGCCTGCAAGTGTCTCTGCAGAGCCGCCGGCGTCCAAACCTTCAGGAACAAGGTGTTTATTGAGGTCCAGTCCTGTTGAATCCTTTTAGCCGGCAGCATTGTCAGAGAAAAGGGCGTTACACACGGTATTTAACCGAGTCTACCTCCGTGCTTCCCTCTCAGGCTGTTATTTATTACACTGAGAGTTTGAAAAGTGATGATATTCAAACCCAACAAGGCTCCTGTTTGGCTCTAAAGTGTCTCAAGGTAGTGAAAACGCTCAGAAATGTACGTTCAACACCAACTGCTGAACAGGTCTCTCAGGTGTGTGTGTGTGTGTGTGTGTGTGTGTGTGTATGTTCCAGGCGACGGAGAGCGTGGACCACATCACAGAGATGTGCAGGGCGACAGATGGAGCTCTCCGCAGCGCTGCTCGAGAGACCGTCCTCTCCTTTGGTACAAACATGAGCAATTTCTCATTTAATTTGCACTTAAACACACTAAACCTTCTTTGACGTCCTGTAGGTAAAAGGGGGTTTCAGGCCTTCCAAAGGATGGAACAGCTCCACATTGCTGTGGAGGAGGCTGTCTACATAAACCAGGAGACGGAGATCACCGTTCTATAGGGGATCTCTGCGGCTCGGACGAATTCACTCGTCATAATGACGATTGCTTTTTAAAACTCGCCCTAACCCCGAGGATCCTTCTGCCCTTTTCCTGCAGCTACAGCAAATGTAAAGCTTCATTCGTGTTGTTGTGACCGCCATTAAGACTGATGATAAACGTACTACCTGTACGACTGAGGTTCTTCTTCTTTCTCTGCTCCTGCGGCATTACAGGCAGCTGTCGCCCTCTAGCGGCTGCATGGTGAAAGTGCTCGCCAGGAGTCGCTGAACAGGCTGTGTGTGCGTGTGTGTGCGCGTTTGATTGTTCAAGAATGTGTTATATAGTGTTTAAATCGATATAAACAGCCGAGCAGAACATAGAGAGGACCTGTTTTTTTGTTCCAATAACCCCAGGTAAACAATCTAGTGGTTTAAAACAGCCCCCCTGAATAGCAGAATAGTATTATTAAATAATTATGGTTATAATTATGATTATAATCACGGATCAAACTTCAGAGGATTCACCTCGTGTCCTGCTGAGATCTGCTCACACCACCGTGAAACACGCTGAGAAGAAAACCTTTATTTAAATTAAAACCAAAACTATAGTGTAGATTTGAGCAAAAATAACACTGTGACAGGAGCCCCCCCCCCCCCCCCACACACACACACCTGTAGAATCACTTCATCCTGTGTCCTACAGCTGACAGCACTTGCAGCAATGACACACAAGGAAAATGAGCATCGTGGCGTTAAACAAAGCCCTCAAACAGCAGCACGATGAGGACCAATGCAGATCAGGAACCTTGTGCATCATCACGTCACGCTCATCAAAGAAATCCATCCTTATTGCACACGCAGCCACACCTCAGGACCTCTCTAGCGGCGGGAGCAAGGGGGTCGGATACTGATGGGACTGCCGGATCCACAACAACACGCTGGTCTGTGATCAGCAGATGCACCGGCTGGAAGCAAAAGCCGTCATTAGTCCGTGTCCTCCACGCGTGGGAGACCAAAGATGGACAGGACTAATCCCACCGGGCGTCTCCCAGGGCCAGCAGGCTTCCAGCAGCGTGACGCTTTCTAGCATTGGGAAATGTCCACACTGTAAATTCTGTGGCGACGGGCCTTTGGCTCGGTCCAATCCACCATGTAGGGGGGTGCAATGGGAACATTTTGGTGCACTTGTGGCAGTCACAGTAAGTGAATGAGCCCAATCCTGTGCGTCCCAGGTGGACGCACCCCATTCCCCCTCGTCGTCACACACACACTGGACACATCGTCCCTCTCCCACATGAAATTCGAGAGACTCGACAGCATGGAAAAACACCCCCGTTAACCCCAACACCCGCTCTGCTACTCTAAACTTTGGCCAAGCATCCGCCGTGCAGTCGTTTCCTCCGTCCAGCCAGCGTCCACAGCACGGCCGAGTCCTGCCAGACGCCGTAACCCCCCCCCCCCCCCCCTCCCCCCCCCTCGCCGCGATCGTTCATCTGAACCGCCTCTAAGTCCCGACGATCACTGGGTTGTGGGCTGCGTCTGGGAGGGCAGCATCTTGGCAGTGGTAGAGGAAGCAGTTGCCCCAGCAACTATAGCAGAGGAGGAAGAGGGCAGCCAGGAAGACCAAGGCACAGATGGTGCAGGGCTTCCTCTCCAGCAGGAAGCTCAGCAGGTAGAAGCCCATGAACATGGAGTGGTTGAACCACAGCGCCGGGTTGAGCGGCTTGGGGATGAGCAGCACAGGAAGTAGCCACTGTAGACAATACATGGTTGAGCCGCACTCTCTGGGATGCTGACCGAAGTGAGGCGTTTCACAAAGATTCCACTTGCAATGGGGGGGGGAGTCTATCCAACAGCACTGGGATGATGGAGGAACAGTTCACAGAATCCAGACGTCAGCGTGCTCGGGTCATACCTGGGAACAGCACAGGGAAAGGTCTGAGGACCACAAAACCTCTCAATCGTGGGAAATATGGAACCCTAATAAGGTTCTTGCTCCACAGCCATTGTACCGCAGAATTATGAAATGTGCTCATTTTATGAGCAACAATCTGAGACGCTTTGACCGCGTAGCCAAAGGTTTCGTGTGGATTAATTCCACATTAAGTGTCCCATCTACATCCCTCACTTATTTCTCCAAAAATAATCGCCATGCTAGCGATGTTAGCATTAGCACACACACACACACACACTCATAAAATATTAAATCTCAAACGATGTACAATAGTGCAACATTAAATCTCAATGTTAGAAGTACTTAAGAAGTGAATTACATCTGGCTGGATAATTATCAGGAACACTGGCGGCCTCTGCTGACCCAGTGGAAGAGTGCAAAAAGCTTACAGCACCTGGTATTCCCAGGCGGTCACCCATCCAAGTACTAACCACGCCCGACCCTGCTTAGCTTCCGAGATCGGACGAGATCGGGCGTTCTCAGGGTGGTATGGCCGTAAGCGAGAGCGGGGGCAAGAAAATGGCCATTTGAAGTTAATACACTCAAACTTATTTTCTTGAAACACTTATTCTGGTGGATGTTGTCCATTTTGCTTTGTCACAGTCCAAACCTCAATGGGAGAAGCCTCAATCCGGCTCTTGGATGAGAGGTGAAACGCCTTCAAAAAAATCAAACAAGATTCAACTCCGATAAATGAAATCAACTTAAAAGCAATGTGCCATGGCCGGGAGCTAAACGGCCCTAAACCGTTTCTCATTCATTTTCAATGGTCGTGCTAAACCACTACGGACGCAATATATTTCCGGCCGCTATGATCCCGTGGCGCTGTTCTGCCGTTTCTAGGAAGAGCGGCTCCTCTCCGGAGGATCGGCCATTCTTGGTTCATTCTTTGGTAAACTTCGCTGAAGGTAAGTTTGGGCTTGATTTCCAACTAAATTAATGAGGAAACTTTTCGTAATTGTGCATAGGCTGTGGTCAATTTTGTCCTAAATTAGCAAGGAACGTGTTATAATTGGCCCTAAATTATAATGTACTGTATTTGTCATGCTACAATATACTCATATCTTGTCAAGCTAGTTTTTCATAAATTAAATTACACGATAGTGATGAATGAACTTGTTCATATTTTATATTCAAGTAACCAATTTACTTGTCGTGGCACTGAAATCTCGGGATTATTATTATTATTACTATAATTATTATTAGTAGTAATATTAGTAGTGGTAGTATTACATTTTATTACATCAAATGTGTGTTTTTGTTTCCAATGTCTTTGAGAGGGGATACTGTCCTCCTGCCCCCCCCCCCCCCCCAACATGTTCTCACACACCACACACACACAGACGCACACACAGACAACAACACACACCTACACACACAGTACCTGCTGAAGAGGCAGCAGCCCACCACATCTTCCACACCTGCTGAGCATCCCATGAAGCCCCAGCTGAGCCCCTGGGTATGCTCATTCCTTCATGTGACAAGTTCAACTTTGGGAAAAGGTTTTTTTCTTTTCTACTAATAACCTGTAGCCGGTATTTTTGTCTTTAACACAGCCATGGAGGAGGACGTGGAGATGGAAAGGGAGATGCTGAGCATCCATAACTCTGATCTGCAAGTCCAGAGCTGTAAATACACCGTTACCACATTTATTTCATGTCAGACAAACAAAGTCCATGCCGTATCTGATTTCTATTGTTTTTCTTTTCATCTGTGTGCAGATGCTATGCCAGTAGCAGCAGCCGCCCTGCCGAGAGTGCCACCAGGAGCAAAGACAGGTTTCTGAAAAATAGGTTTCAGAGCTGGAGTTCCGTTCCTTTCCATGAAGAATTCCTCTCCAAATCTGAAACTTATCTTATTATTTTTGTGTTCTTGATGTTCCGGCCGAGTTCCTTTAATATTCCTCTTCATATGTTGGTGTGATAATAACCGTCGTGAGGACTATGAATTGATCCGTGCAATGATGAGCTGATATTGACTATGAGGAGGAGGGTAAGTGTTTGTTTTTGTTCTCTTTGCTGCTTCGTTGAAAAACAGTTTGGATGCACGGGGTACGAACACGCGAATGCATGTTTGTTGACCGAGTCCCAATGCTCCTCCTGCTCGGCCTCGAGAGCGCTGATTAACATTGTCATTTCAATTGGTGTGAATGAGACCATTATATTGTTTTCATTTTAATGATGTAAAATTCTAAAAAGCAGGAGGAGTAACGATAAGGCTGCTTGAATTTCTACTAATAACGGCGTCTTCACAACTCATTGAATCTGAACTGACTAAACTAATGTTGTCTTTTTAGTTCCATCTGCCACACGCTCCAAAGCCCCACCTGGAGATACCGCTGAGCTACAGGCATCACTAGTTGATGCTAAAAACATTGTAATTCTGTTCATCCAATCAAGTGTTCTGCTAACTGCAGCTGCCTTAAATAAAGTCATTTCATTTTTGAAAATGACCGAACCTGCAGCTGTTCCAGCTTCACCAGGTGTGAAGAGGAAGAGACCTGTGCCCCTCCCCCCACAGCTGGCCTTCCTGGTGACAGAGACAGAGGGTCGCACAAAGGTAGAGGAGCCCCACTCAACTTCAGGTATGTTTCCTTTTCTTTTATTTAGGGCTGATGAACAACCTGATGTCTCTGTAATGTCCAGCTGACTGTTCTTTCCATGTTGTCATCAGGTGAAGTGACTGTAATTTCTTAATAGCAAGTCTGCACTTGTTTTCAGGACCTGACTCTTGCACGGCACAGACCTCTGACGGCAGAGTGCCTCCTTTGACGGACTCTACCCAAGACCAAAAGAGTGGTATGTTAAACCATGTACATTTCCCCCATTCCGTGGGGTGTTGAACAATAATAAAGTGTCCCGGGGTGATTCAAATTGACACGATTCTTTGTCACTGACATGGAAAAAATCTGAGGTGTGAGCTCTGGAATGAAACCAAGTGTCCGAGGCGCGTGTTTGTTTCCTTGTATCGTGTGTTTATATCATGTGAGGGCGGGGGCACTGAAATTGTCTCTTCAGTAATGATAACTTTATGTTGTTCAACTGTCTTCTTTACTTTATCCTAGTTCCCATAGCTCCTGTTCCCATGCCTGTCCCTGACCACGACATGAGCAAGTGGATCTGCTCACAACATCAAAAGCTGTGGATGAGGACGGAGCTTCAACAACTTGGGTTGTGGCCTGGGTCCCGACCAGTGCATAACCCTGGGAACGCAATTTCTCTTTGGCGTCTTCCTCCTCAGCCGGAGCTACTGGACATGGTGGCTGAGCTCCCGTCCCCCAACTTTTTTCAGCTCCATCCATTTTTCATTTGGAAGCCAGAGAGCCACATCATGGTCAGGTTGAGGAACAATGACATCCTGCCGTGCCTCCATAGCTGTCCTCGTCCTCAGGTGGTCTCTGCAGGCGTGGGCAGACCTCCAGTGATCGTCAGCGTCCGTGGCCAGTATTTGATCTTTTCCTCGCGACTCTGCTGCAAGGCCTGTCGCAGGAACTGGTCCGCTGACAACCCTCCATGGGTGGAGAAGCTGCCCGTGCGCTTTACTAACCTTTTGCCTGCATTCCTGACTCACAAGAAGGCTGCGTGCAAGTCGGTAATGGATGAACTGCGGCGTTCTGGCAAGTCACCGACCGATATGGCGAACCAGGTGAATGAGCTCATGCACCTCAAGTATGAACGAGCTCACCTGGCATATCTGCACGCCGTACAGAACGTCAGGGAGGCCGAGGCTGGGGCGTACGGACAGAGAACCATCGGCCAGTACGTGAGGATGGAAGATCGGCCACGTGCTTTCGGGCCATACGAGGACCAAGAAGGTTGGGGTGGGGTGTCTGTGTCCGGATTCTACCTGACTGACTGCCTGCTGGATGAGTTCAAGCGTCAACAGCCGTCTCTGACCAAGCTCCTCCAGGGCACGTTGGGGCAGGTTTTCAGGTGGGACCACACGAGGAAGATGGCGAGGAAGGTGACACTGGCATCTGGAGCCATGTCCAGTTTCGCAGTGATGAATGAGAACTGGCTCATTGTGTCCTGGGTGATGGTTCAGGCTGAGACAGAAAGGTCCCTGCATCCGATGTAGCAAGGAATGGCCCAGAGGTACAGCCACGCTGGGGTGGAAAAGGCCGGCTACCACTGGATGGACAGGTGAGATCAGCCATCTTCTTTGTTTGCCGTCATTCAAACTGAAAAATGCTTTCTGCCGCCTTCTCTGTGGTGGATCAGGAAGACCTGAAGAGGCTCCGTGATGCCTACGAGTTCTGCGGAATCCGTCCAGCCAACCCCACCAAACGGCACGTCCGAGAGCACTGCAGAACTAAAATTCCACAACCCAGCGAGCGGCTGGAGAGAGTGGAGAGAGTTCTGCAGCACTTTCACCTGGCCACGGACCCTAACCATGTCCCACTCTTCAAGCCATCCATGCTGAAGACGTGGCGCGTTCAGAGGGTTCACATCCTCCGTGGTTGCCTCAGTGACCCAGAACTGTCTGAGGGGATAATGGACAGGGACGGAGGGACCCTTCAGCTAAACCACGTAGCGGGCGAAGGTGCCAAAGTCCCCGTCTGGATCCCTGTCCGTGGTACATCTCAGCAGGAGGGCTACCATTTCCAGCAGGCCCAGTGGGTCACGGGTACGCAGGTCTCCCCTGAACTGTTCCAGGCCCAGGCCATGACCGGCGTTGTGCGGTGGAACTTTCAGCGACCGGTAGACATGAAGAAGCCCGGCGCCGTCCTCCCTGCTGTCTTTGACCCTGCCTCAATGTGGGAGTTGAACTCTGCTTCCATGGCAGTGACGGGACAAGACAAGTGCCCTGCGTTCACCTCTCTGACAGAGACACTGGAGAAAGGTTTGGGCTGGAGTCCAGAGAACCGGGCTGCCGTCCGCTCCCTCTGGACTGGGACAAACACAAAATGCAGAAGAGGGATCCGCCTTCGGCTCTTGTGCCCCCAAATCTGCTCCAGACGATGCTCCTGGCGCAACACCTTCCTCCAGCTGGGCAACAGCGACTGCTGTGCCGTCGCTTCCCCCTGCGCCACCTGTCAGCTTCCATCTCTCTGCTGCTGGACGTGTAAAGGAGATTCCAGCAGAGGATGACCAGGATCCTGAAAGATCAGTGGGCGGGTCAACCATAATCGGGTTTTTCAGAGCGCCATGTTGGAATTAAGGCCTTCGAATGATTGAAAATAAATAGATTTAGTTAGGTTGTGGTCAGTGTATCTCAATCTTTTGATGTGTTAAATATTACACTTTCTGTTATTAAGGGATGGATATTAATGTGTTTTCTCAATAGCCCATATCGCGATAATATGAGTTACTAAGGATGCATTATTGCTTTGTTTGTGTTCCAGACGTCTCTGGAGCTTTGCCCCTGCCGCTGAAGTCCTCGCCAAGGAGCGCCCGCACTGGACCCATGAAGACTGGTGGTGGAGTGTTTGTCTTGGACCACACACGCTGGACTCTTCCCATGAAAGACGCTATTGATAGTTTGCTGCAGTATCATCATGGGGACAAGGACATCCTGAGGCTCGTGGATCGAGACTACGCAGACACGGTCCATCGGTCTGCGGCCGATCCGAACAGCTTGCTCCGCCCCACAACCAGGTTTCACATATCCCGCTATGTGAAGCATCTGGCAAAGCTGTTGAACACCAGTTCTTCTCTGAACACCAGCCCAGAGAAGCTCCTGGAGACTCAACAGCTGTGGTACTCCTTGACAGAGGGGAGCAAAACAACCAGCGTTCCTGTAGTCACCATGGAGACGGCTGTTGTCACTCCTCCCACAGCCGCCCTGCCCACGCCTCTGACGCAGGATTCCATTGAAAAAATTGTGCAGGGCATTCTAGAGATGGAGCAGCAGCAGCAGCGACCAGAGCAGAAGATGAGACAGACCAAACCCTGTCTGGCCTGTGGACAGCCCAAGTCTCCGTATGGGACGGGTGGATCTTCCATCCACTTTTTCTATCAGCAGGGTCCTGTTCGCTACTTCTACTGCTCAAGGAAGGTGCATCAGACTGATGCTGCTGAGGGACTCTCTGACCCCAGAATGCCCTTTGAACAATTTGCCGCGTCAGAGTTTTTCCAGAGGGAGCTGGAGGCCACCAAAAAGCGTGTGGAGGACAAAGCTCAGAGACAGATCGGCTGTGTTTAGCTTCATGATGGCGTCTCAGATGATATTCTTTCATTACCGCCACCCTTTCTCCACTCAGAAGACACCCAGGTTCCCAGCTGCCTCCGTGAACATGTGCTCCCACTCCCACCTTGTTTGAACCCCCGGTTCTCAGTGTCCACCTTCCTTTTGCCATTTTATGGGTATCTGAAAGTTAACTTTTGCTGTTATGCTAATGACTACTGATAAATAATGAAATGAAGCCACCTCCCGCTCAGACTGTCACCGTTGCATTGTGGGAAATGTAGTATTGGCCTGTGTAAAACATCTGCGGCCTGTGGGCCGGTTCTAATAATAAATCAATATCATCCCGGGGGCCATAGAAAACCCTCGACCTTGACTCTGACATATGAGCTTTAAATGATTTCTTTTGACTCCCATTTATTTAGCTGTTGGATATCATCTTTGCTAGTGTGTGTGTGCGTGCACGCTCTATGGAACTGGCATAAAGGATGTTAAAATTAGTCTAAATTAAATAAAAATTCATCCATTCATCATTCCCAACAGGCGGTGTTTGATTAGAAACTCTTTCTGAACTCTGGTGCTCTGAAAAACATCTCCGCTTCCATTTTCAGCTTTTTTTCTCAATAACATCAAATCATCCATCCATCCAAATCGTGGTCCTGTTGGACCACCAAAGGACAAACACTTTCCATTTAGCACGGACAAAAAAACCCAAATCCTGTTTAGCAATGAAGCTGTGGGGGAAGTTTGAGGAGCGTTTCTGAGGAACACGCTGCCATATTGGGTCCAAGCTGCTGGGGTTTTTGTTGTTTCCAGGTGAATCGGTGGGCAGCGGCGTTACCGCCTGTCTCTGCCCCCCCCCCCTCTCCCCGTGGTCGTGGTCACGCCGGGCATCTTACTGGTCCCGTTTTAAACAGGTTCTGTTGGAACAGGTGTTCTCCAGAACTGTATTCCAGGCTGCTGTGCTGAAGGGCTGTTTTCAGTAGCAATAGAGCCAGAGTGTGCCTGCTCCATATGAACCCCCCCAGGCCGTGCTTTCCTCCTGGCTGAGCCATAATCAGCTCTGGATGGACTGGTTCACGCTTGGACTGAGTCAAGATTTGATAGCTTGACTGATTCTTACAGTTTTGGATCAAACCCCCATCTGCTGATTCCAGGAGATCTTTAAAGGATCTCAGAGCTTCAGATTTATGAAGCCTGCTCAGCCCCCGGCAGCGCTGATGAAACCATTTCATTCCTTCAAAAAAGCAGAACATGAAGCTCCAGAAAAGGTTTTTGGATCAAGTTTCCAACAGAACGAGGACAAGTGGGTAAAAGCGCCACTTTAAAGCCTCCAGGCCTCAGAAAACATCCACCTTTAGGATGCCTGACTTTAGAGGATCGTCGGTTCGCTCCGAGCACAAGAACAAACATGTTTAACCTCAGTCCAAGAACATCTGACCTGAAATGATCAAAAACCTTCAGCGTAAAAAGATGGTGGAGAGAAAGCTGCTGGGAGGTTCTCAGAAGAGAAGTGGCATTAAAGCCAGCTGGAAGAGTCCAGCCTGCTTCCTGCTCCTCCAAACAGGCGTCTCCACACCAACACTGAGGAACACGGGCTTCTGTTCTTCCTTCTTCTCTTCTGACTATTGTGTGTTTGATGAATGCAGCATCCACTCACTGCCCCCCCCCCCTCATTTACACTGCTCCTGGTTTCACAATGCTCCTCAGACAGATGCAACCAGAGACACTGATGCCGTCAGACAATAAACCTGAGTGTTGTTGTGTCCGGTTATTAACATGTTCCATGCTTTTCCTTCTGCAACAGTTCATCACACCTGCTCAGGGAAACCTCGGTGTAAAGGAGGTGAAGCCGTGCCTCAGTGACTCTACTTTGCTGTTTTAGAAACTAACAGTTATTAGATGAATATACAGTGTGCACGTACGCGCACACGTGTGTATAAACACTTAATACACGCGTGTGCGTGGATGTAGACTTTTTAGTACTTTGGGTTCATAGACTTTTTAGTATTTTGCAGATACGTGTCTGTATATAAACCAGATCCTCCTGTAATAAAGAACTAAAGGCTGACTGTTGTCACGTGACCTGTCTCCGTCTGTGTCCGATGATGGAACCTGCCTGGAACATCTGGTCCACAGAAAAAGCAAAACAGCTCACAGAACTGGTCCAGTTTAGACCCAAAAATGACAATAAATAATGAAAATGTGACGCAGTAGAACAATGGACGAACTTTCTATTGGTCATTGACAGTTTCACTCATCGTCATCAGAATTCATCAAAAATATTTAAACCAACAAACTACACACAGAACCGCAAAGTTTAGAGCTTAAAGGGAGCGACAGGTGAAGATTTAAAGCTCAACGCAGCTGAAGAAGTTCCAAAAAGGAGAAATATCATGTGGTGCTTTACCGCCACCCGGTGGACACGCGTGGAACTGCAGACAATAGTTAAACGCGCTCCGACACATTCTGACCTCTGCTGCTCCTCCTGGACTCCAGGGCTGCAGAAATATGCTGCTTTTACAAGTCTTTCAAATCTGTCAAGCATCATAAATCTTATTTAGTTAACTAAGTTAGTCAGTTTTAACTTAAATGCAAAAACATATTTATGGCATTAAAATAGCAAAACAACTTTTAATCTTGAACCCTCCCAGAATGCTTTTATAGTAGTGGAATATTAATCAACAGCCACAAGTTGTTCATTAACAGAGGAAAAGGAAGGTAAAAGTTTTCCGTTCAGACTGAGCAGGAAGACTGAAGACCGACAAGGTGAGTGGACGAAGAGCATTATTGAAAAGAATTGACAGTTGTGTTTGGAGATAAAATCAAGATTTGAAAATAGTTTTGTGACTATTGAAGAGCTGCATAGAGCTGAAGAATTCTTGGCTTAAGAAAATTCAACTAGACTTCATATTTAGTTTTAGCACAAAACATCGTTGTACATTATAAATGAATAGGGCTTATTTAACTTTCTTATAGTCTGGCTTTAGTTATAGTTGAATAGTCTTTCTAAGTGAAGTTTAGTTTATTTTTCTGCTCTTTGCTACTGATCCTAAAAGAACTTTAAACCCTCCCAGAATGCTTTAATGGTAGTAATATATACGCCATAAAGCTGTTGATTAGGTTGTAAAAGTAAAAGTGAAAGTATTGTCTGTTCAGACAGTATTATGCTGTTAACGTTGTTAGAGAGTCTTAACAGGTATTAACAACATTTTAAAACTTTTTTGTGACAGGTGAAAAGCTCTTAGAGTTATTAGAGCTGTTCAACAGTCCAGGTCACAGCTGGATATTTGGATATTACCTGTCAAACAACATCTAATCGTGGGCAAGTTAGCATCTCTCAGCCGGACCAATTTAAGACAATAAACTAAATAACTAAATCCACACAGGATCACAGGACACCAACAGGATTTTGGGTTCATGTTGCACGTTTTCTCACAGTGGTTTATTGTTCTATGTTGTGGAACCACTGTGAAAGAAATGCAGGAGTGGGTGTCATTTCTTTCATCTATTTTAAATAGAGCAGTGATCTTTGAGGACTTGGATCATAGAAATAATTGAAGAGGGGAACAAATGAGGGAAGTTAAAAAGTCCTGACTAGTATGTTTATGTAGCACCAGATAATTTAGTGGCTGAGCTGAAGACAGTCCTTTCACCATGTTGGCCTGTGGAAAACCAGTGTTGTCGGCCCGATGGACCAGCGTCCCCGTCGTTGCCGGACCACCGTTGGCCACCAGTTGGGTTTTGGGATCAAAGTGGGGGCGTTTCCTGTATTCGGTTCTCCTCACGGATCCATGACTACAACATGTTGCTGCAAGTGCAGAGACGTTTGCTCTGGAAAGAACTTTAGAGCACATTCAGTGCTGCAGGATGAGGGGCTGGAAAAGGTGCCAGTTCTTTTCTCACTGCAGGGAACAGTTAAAAAAAGCAGCTTAAACTCTGAAAACATGAAAATGATACAGAGACATCATTGATTTATTGATTCAGTTGTTATCCAGAATGGATTAGAAATGTTCCTGTTTGATAAAAATGCAGTGAATTGGGATTATTTAACTACAACCTCTACAGATTATTTACCTTCATCACAGTCTCATCACTATTTCTGATGTTTCCTCAGGATGGACGAGGACAGAGCAGAGTCCACAGTGCCCAGCTGGGTGTCCCTGAAGAGTGACCACTCCAAAGGTAGAGGAATAAACTTCAGAAGTTCAGAGGAAATGTAAGAAAACTAAAGCGTGATGATGTGTTTGTGTGGCAGCTGTTAGTCACATTAACAGCAGCAGGTTGTGAGTTTATTATTGGAGATGTTTAACACTTAAACCTCAGACAGTCATATAGTTACAGACTTAATGTGAATATTGTTGATTAGAAACAAGAATCAGGTTTAAAACTGAAAGATGAATTCAGACATAAATGCTGGAACAATATTGAGTCTTGATCAGGTTCTTTCATCCTATAAATCAAAGGACTAATAGAGATGTGTTTCATAGTGAGAGGGGGGAGCACATCCTATCAAACTGGGACCAGTCAGCTCCACCAGGAGAGTCCTCTTGTTCACAATCTGGAAGCAGATCTGGAGATGCTGAAATGAAGCCCAAACAAAGTAAAACTGTTCAATATGAGATTTAATTTGTGATGTCATGAATTTGTAGTTGTGTTGATGATTTATTATAGATGGAAATCATTGGTTTACTTATGTTCAGGAAGTGATCTGCAGGAGGTGATAGAAGGTCATAAGATGAGTCTGAAGAGAAGATGTGAACATGTGACTGAAGGAACTCATGAAGCAGGAAGTGGAACCCTGCTGAACAAGATCTACACTGAGCTCTACATCACTGAGGGACAAAGTGAGGAGGTGGACACACAACATGAGGTGAGACAGCTTGAGAGAACCTCCAAGAAGAACATCCAGGACACTCCAATCAAGTGCCAGGACATCTTCAAAGTCTTATCTGAGCAACAGAGACACATCAGAGTGGTTCTGACCAACGGTGTCGCCGGCGTTGGAAAAACCTTCTCAGTGCAGAAGTTCAGTCTGGACTGGGCAGAAGGTTTGGAGAACCAAGACATCAGTCTGGTGCTTCCGCTCTCATGGAGGGAGCTGAACTTGATCAGAGATGAGCAGCACAGTCTTCTCTCACTGCTTCATGTTTTCCATCCAACATTACAGAAGATCAGAGCAGAAGATCTGACTGTCTGGAAACTTCTGTTCATCTTTGATGGCCTGGATGAAAGCAGATTTTCACTGGGTTTCAACAAGCATCAGGTCATCTCTGATGTCACACAAGTATCGTCCGTTGGCGTGCTCCTGGTGAACCTCATCCAGGGGAACCTGCTTCCCTCAGCTCTCATCTGGATCACCTCCAGACCTGCAGCAGCCTATCAGATTCCTCCCTCGTGTGTTGACAGGATCACAGAAGTACGAGGCTTCACTGACTCCCAGAAGGAGGAGTACTTCAGGAGGAGGTTCAGTGATGAAGATCTGTCCAAGAGAATCATCTCACACATCAAGGCCTCCGGAGCCTCCACATCATGTGTCTGATCCCAGTTTTCTGCTGGATCACTGCTATAGTTCTGGAGGACATGATGACCAGAGACCAGAGAGGAGAGCTGCCCAAAACCCTGACTGACCTCTACTCACACTTCCTGAGGGTTCAGATAAAGAGGAAGAAGCAGAAGTATGGAGGAAAGCAGAGACCAGAGGAACTGACTGAGGCTGATAAAAAACTCCTTCTGAAGTTGGGTCGGCTGGCGTTTGAACATCTGGAGAAAGGAAACATCATGTTCTACTCAGAAGACCTGGAGCGATGTGGACTGGACGTCTCCGAGGTGTCGGTGTACTCAGGAGTTTGTACAGAGATCTTCAAGAGAGAGAGTGTGATCTTCCAGAAATCAGTCTACTGCTTTGTTCATCTGAGCGTTCAGGAGTTTCTGGCTGCCGTCTACATGTTCCACCGTTACACCAGGAAAGACACAGTGGTTATAAGTCAGTTCCTAGAATATTCTGAACCAGTCACATCTCTTGATGACTTCCTCAGGAGAGCACTAATGAAATCTCTCAAAAGTGAAAATGGCCACCTGGACTTGTTTGTTCGCTTCCTTCATGGTCTCTCTCTGGAGTCCAATCAGAGGATCTTGGGTGGACTGTTGGATCAGAGGAACAGCCACCCAGAAACCATCCAGAAGGTCCTCAACAACCTGAAGGAGGTGAACAGTGATGGAATCTCCCCAGACAGAAGCATCAACATCTTCCACTGTCTGATGGAGATGAAGGATCAGTCAGTCCATCAGGAGATCCAAGAGTTCCTGAAGTCAGAGAAGAAATCAGAGAGGATACTGTCAGAGATCCACTGTTCAGCTCTGGCCTACCTGCTGCAGATGTCAGAGGAGGTTCTGGATGAGCTGAACCTGCTGCAGTACAACACCTCAGATGAGGGACGACGTCGCCTGATTCCAGCTGTGAGGAACTGCAGGAAGGCCGAGTAAGTAAAGATTTCTGGGGCCGGACATCGGCGTTTAAATCAAGCGAGTGGATCATGTCAGGTAGCAATACCCCCTCCAGTGGTCATTCCTTCAATTCTTTATTTCCATTGCAGCGTCCATAAATTAAAAAACAACAATTCATCCAGAAATGTTCAACACTGGCTGGATATAAGTTCAAAGGTCAATCCAGACAAACCAACATAAGGCAGGAACAATAGGAGCCACAAGTTAACTGACTATCATGAAATTACTGTCATGTCATTAAATCACTTTTGTTTGTTTGTATACATCGTATTCTAACAACAGGAAAACACATTTTAACTAATGACACGTGACTATTTGGCTTCATTTGTTCAACGTAAAAACAGCCGGCCTCGTTGGTTTAAATGGGTGTTTTAGGTCTTTGTGGCGGTTCCGTTTGGAGCCTTTATGTGACCCACAAACTTGTTTGACCCTTTCCACACCCGTTAGGTGGCAACTTCATCACTAGCAACAAAAGGTGCAGTGAAAATGATTTGAAGGGAAACAGGCAGATATAACAGAAGCTGAGGGCAATCGATGCAACCAGAGACTCTGATGTCATCGATCGGATCGCTGAATTAAGACTTGACGCACCATCGTACAATTGGATGAAATGCAAAATATCCAAAGAGCCGATAGACAGATAAAAAGATGCACGTTTCTTTAAACCATTTGCTATAATCATTTTAAATATTGAGTAATTATGAGCTGTTCTAAAATAAGACAAATGTTGAGAATAATTCAGTTGCATTTCAGATCTGATGGTCGTTCAAACTGTTGCTCTACGGTGTTGAATTTAGCTTTTCCAGGAAATTAGCTACATTTGTGTTTAGGTAGATTCTCAGATAAGTTGATGAGAAATCCCAAAGTTTGACTCACTATTTTTGTTTCATACACAACAGACTGCCTGATAGTTTTCTTTCAAAGAGTCATTGGGAAGTTGTGGCCTCAGCAATGACGTCAAACCCTTCTCATCTACGGGAGCTGAGCTTAATCAGGAACCGAAGCCTGACAGATGCCGACGTAAAGTTACTGTCTTCTGCAATGATGCATCCAAACTGCAGACTGGAGACGCTCAGGTCAGGAGGCCTCTGTTGGTCTTTTCTAAATTTCTTTACATTTTCTGCTTTTCTCTTCATTTTCAGATTTTTAATTGTGTTTTTATTTGCCCCATTTATTCCTTTTCCAGACTGTGGCGCTGCAGTTTATCAGAGATCAGCTGTGGCTCTCTGGCCTCGGCGCTGAGGTCCAATCCCTCCCATCTGAGGGTTCTGGACCTGAGTTGGAACCAGCTGAAGGATCCAGGAGTGAAGCAGCTCTGTGGTTTTCTCCAGGATCCTCTCTGTGAGCTGGAGACTCTCAGGTCAGTCAGAGATGATCCAGTACTTTCCCAGGTGTAACTAGTTAGACAATAACTGTTTCCATGTTTGATCTTTGTTATAAACGTAGTGTTACAGTTCTCAGAAAAAAAGACCACACAGGACAGATTTGCAGGATTAAATTGGTTGTGGAAATCTGTCCCATGTGAGGATGGTCATCAATGACTAGAAAGGAAGTATCAGTTGTAGATTTGTCTTGTTTTATTTTAGGCTGGCCACAAAACCGCCCAAACATTCAGACCAATCAAAAATGGTTCTTCCTGTCTTTTAAAGATCAGAAGGAAAACTAGAAAACCCCAAAAGAAAGCTGCTGCAGTGTGCCATGCCCCTTCTCTACTGAGAAAAGCCATCCCAAAAAAGAGAAAAGCCCAAGTGTGAAGTGAGCGCCCTGTTGAACCTTGGTACCGAAAGCCTGCAGTCATTCTCATCTTAGGTGGCTTCATTCCAGCCAGAAGCCCAAACCTGCCTCCCTCGTAAAGGGGCAGCAGGTCAGTCCAACCACAGAAACCTTCATGAAGATCTGAAGCTTTCAGCATCCACAATTGTTGCACCTCACTTCCATTGGAGTCCAAATCAGAAGTCAACAAGTTGATTCTACACCGATTCTACACAATGCAACCATTTTAAAAAGGTTTCCATCCATAAGTTTTCACACATTTTTAGATAAATCTGTTTGTTCATCGCCTTCTTCTGTTGTAATGGTCATTAAAGAAAATGACCTTATTGGAGTTTTTCTCCTCACAAATATGACTTTCTATGAACGATGCAATAAATGCAGCTTGCAATCTAAGACAATATGGAAGTATGTGTATATAATAGTAGTGGAAGTAGCTCATAAAATAATACATTTGCTCTTCTCATCGAATCTTTCTATGTTATTAAAGAAAAACCTGCTCTTAGTCAACAACATCTAAGACATCAACCAAAAATCCTAATTTTCTACAATCTAATATAAAACAGTAGAGAAGACTCTTTCTGCAGAGACACTGGTGGCAGGAATGCAGAAGTATCACCTGCTCAACTTGGAAGGTGGAGCAGAAACCACCAGCTGAGAAGGTCCTCAGCGAGAGGAAGTGGTGGAGAACCATGAAACTTGCTCAGCTCCACCTCAGCTCCAGAGACGGGCTGAGCTGTAGCTGTGGCACCAGGTATCGCCCAGAAGAGCCTCCAACAAACAAGCTCTTCTCTTGGGAGGAGAGGGCTTTGAATCTCAGCTCAGTGTGCTTGTCTCTAGTAGGTGGCAGCTGCACCTTTTCCTGAGCTCCTTGTTGATGCCCTGGGGGGAATTGATGCTCCTGCAATGTTTTCTGGCAGCATTGAGCTTGCAGTGGGGCAATCAAACACACTGTGGGGTGGCTCTCTTTCCTTCTCTCATCTGGAGAACAAGTGACAGCAGCTGCCAATCATTGTTGGAGAAATGTGCAGTCAGGGGAACGATGCGTCCAGACTATAGCCACCCTTCCAGCATCCAGCAGTGTCTAAAACCTTTGATTTGGTTTCACCAGAGAGTGTAGGGATTGCAGGGTCGCTGCAGCATCGCCCACAAGCTATCAGGAGTGGGTCGCTTTGTCCCAACTCCTGACAAGAGTTGAGTGCTATTGAGAAATGTGGTCTCACAAACTTGGAAGGTATTTTGACCCACACACACTTTACATACACTGGAGATCTTGTCCAACCGCCCTGAAAGAACCCAAAATAGGAACATACGGCAGATAAGCCGGTGCAGGACCAGAGGTTTGTTGCTTGTAAGCTGTGTTTTGCTCTGGTACATGTTGATTTTTATTTGTCTTCTCTCAAAATAATTGTTATTTTAGTCTAAGTGACTGCAGGTATCAGAGACCTGCTGTGATTCTGTGGCCTCGGCTCTGAAGTCCAACCGCTCCCATCTGAGGGTTCTGGACCTGAGTCAGAACCAGCTGAAGGATCCAGGAGTGAAGCGGCTCTGTTCTGGACTGGAGAGTCCAAACTGTAAACTGGAGAGGCTCAGGTCAGTCTTCATTTTTCTACCTATATACCAGCTGCTAAGATGGTGAAGTGAGGCTGTTCTCAACACTGCTGTGATGCACGACATTAAAAAAATTCCTTGGAATATCGTGAATTCAGGTCTGACCCAACTAAGAACTAACGTAGGTTTAGTACTGACGCAGATAACATGCAGACCTGCACCGTATAACCTCATCCTGCATTTTTCAGATTGAATTTCTGCAGTTTATCAGAGATCAGCTGTGACTCTCTGGCCTCGGCGCTGAGGTCCAATCCCTCCCATCTCAGAGAACTGGACCTCAGGTTCAACAATCTGCAGGATTCAGGAGTGAAGCTGCTGTCTGATCTCCTAGAGAATCCACACTATGGGCTGGAGACATTGAGACTGGCTGGTTGTAGCCAGTCAACTCCCGCTCATCTGCTGCATCACTCACTGACCACTGGTGAAGAGCATCTGTGGAAACATCTGCCGTCTACTCCGTCCATAGATGAAAAATTCAGTTTTTAAAAAGCGCTGGTGGACTTTCAGGAGATCAGTCGATGGTCGACAAAGCAGAAGCAGCTTCGCCTTGAAGTTAAATTAGTTCCTGGTATCACACAATGCATCTTTATAAAGTTCTAAATGGCTCCTCGGCCACTCTTAGAAGCATGAAAACATTCTCTTAATTGTCTCTTCAAATGTCTGTATTATACGTTACTATTTTACATCATGCCTTCAGAATCTTTAGGGTTTAGTATTTACTGTCTCTGTGACATGGAGCGTTGGAATATTTCAGCTGCAGCCAGCAAAAACCCATCAGAATGACGGCTATCGGTGGGAACCGCAGCTCATTTGACTTTAGTTAATCTGGTAAATGTTATAGGATTTATTGCAATCTAATAAAAACAAATAATAAATGTGGGAAATAGGAAATAAAAAGAAGCAAAATGACCAAATAAATCTCCCATGAATACTGTAAATTTAAAGATGTTGAGAATGGAATATCAGCTTAAATTTAATCAGACATAAAGTGAAAAGGCCTCCTTTAAGTTTACTGCAAAAATAAACACAAAATCAAGAGCGACACGCGCCAAAAACGTCTCATTCTCTCTTCTGTCTCCACTCATTCTTTTATATTCTCTTAAGATAATGGGGACGGGGTCGTGTGATAACAAATCAACCTAATTGGGGACTATATTTTTGTTGCAAGAACTTTGGCTCTTCAGAAATTTCTATGTTGGCTTCCACAGATTGTGCATCCAATAGAAACTCAGTGTTTTTGAGGAACTACCAGGAGTGGCTGGAGTGGAGGCCAATGACGCTATAGCTACATATAGCTACATATAGATCACCGTTATCCTCAACCCAAAAGACCACCAGTTGGCGCAGCAATACTAAAGATAGGAGGTTGTTGTTGTTGCGCAGACGCGGAGTGATATCACGCACAAACGTGCCCTATGTTCTATATACCGTATTTTCGTGACCAAAGGGCGCACCGTATTAAAAGGTGCAGCCTCAGTTACGGGTGCTGTTTCTGTATTTAACACATACATCAGGCGCTCCGGATTATAGGGCGCGGGCATGATAAAACATACCGCTACGATATCTTAAAACATGCATGCTAGCGCGTATTTAGCAATTTTGCAAACACCGGCAAGTCGAACAACCAACAACAATGTTTCCAAAATTAAAATTTTCGTATTTTTCGTATTTTGTTATTAAACCCCGGAGGGCTGAAGCAGGACCGCTGTTAAAAATGTATCAGTCCGCGCTTCCAGTTCTGGTGCAACGTCCAGTTCTAAATGTATGAATCCGCGTATTGACGTTTCAACGTCCCATCAGTAAACGGAGAGATTTGGATATAGTCCCCCTGAGGTGGTGTTTTTAGAGCAGTTCTTAGCAACTTTCTCTTTGCCTGATAAGAGGTCCAACAATTATTTCACTTCCCTATAAAATACTCTAAAATTTACCATTCAAGATTTGTTATTATTAAGATAAAGAAATGCAACATTTCCCCCAGAGAAACGATGGCGATGGAAAAAGCCCTGGCTGTGTGTGTGCATCACAGCAGGTGTGGGTTCTCCTCTCTGGAGTCATGCGGGGCTCCTTTGAAGGGCAGATGAGGAGGTTGGTTACAGATTCCCCTCAGAAAGATGATTACGGTGCCAAAGGTCATCACCGGGGTAACCAGGAAGAGGCAGAGTCGGTCTACTCTACGAGCGATGCCGCTCCAGTTATCCTTCTCCTGTCAGGACCAGACATTTACGCCACTTTTGAGCTTTTTAAATCAGACTTTGGGTTGAGGACTCTGTTTGAACCCTCTGAGCTCATTGTAGTCGTTCTTGTTGCGCATGTGTTTAATGATGTAGTGGCTCCATCCACAGCCGGCTTGATCTCTGCGTACAGCTAGTGGCTCGCTCCTCCCTCTTCTTGTGGTTTCACAGCTCCACACAGACACTAAAGCTCAGAACTCAAATGAAGCTACTTATGCTTCTATATCTCATGTGTTTAAATGTTTCTGGAAACGTACTCGCAGCGTATGTGACTCGTGTCACCAGTCCGTGTCTCCCAGACTGTTTCTCAAACATCAGCTCACTGCGGGACTTCACACTGTCGTACTCCTCAGCCGAGGCAATGGAGCCCACTGAGCTGGATCGCCGCGGTAACGCTCCATCCCAGTACGGCTCTGCCTCAGCAGGGCGGGTAGTCGGCCGCTCACAGCGGGAGTCCCGTCTGTAGTCGGCCACTCACAGCGGGAGCCCCGTCTGTAGTCGGCCGCTCACAGCGGGAGCCCCGTCTGTAGTCGGCCGCTCACAGCGGGAGCCCCGTCTGTAGTCGGCCGCTCACAGCGGGAGCCCCGTCTGTAGTCGGCCGCTCACAGCAGGAGCCCCGTCTCAAACCAGATTAAAATTGTGCTATTCAGCCACCTATTTTATTTTTAAGAGCTGATTCAGACACATTCTAATAAAGTGAGACTCTACAAGGTAAATGTTTCTTTTTTAAGGCTCTTTATATGTGATGCAATTCTTATTGTGCAAAACAGGCATTTAGTGCATCAGATGTTTGGGTTGGTAATCTTGCCCATGAAGAGGATATTATCTGAGCTGTGGTCAGTGATGATAACCATGAAGGGACGATTGAACTTCAGGACTGGAACATAATTATAGGAGTGAAGTGTTATTGTGATGCCTGTAGCAGCTGCGGCAGTGGCTCCAGCCTCATCAACATCCAGGGTAGCTTGATGGACAACCTACAAGAAATACCAGACATAATTAATTGTCAGAAAGAAATCTGTGCTCATTGTTGATGCTATTCCTGTTTTACATCTTTACCTCTGAGACTGCCAGTTGTTGCCCCTCTGCAATACCACTCAAGTCTGCTCTGTCACCAAACATGTCTACCATCCCCATTTCAGTCAACACAGTCTTCAGTGAGTATGACGTTTTGATGGAGAATTTGGGAATATAAACACTGTATTTCCTGGGGAACAGATATGGGACAGACACAAGCATGAGGTGACGGACAGGAGCCAACCGCCACATCAATAACCAAGAGTTAGCCGTTGAGTCTCCATTTTACTTCCTCCTGGTAACGTATTGCGTCACTTCCTGTCTTCTCAATCGTTCATTGGTTGCATTGTGCACGGTGTGTTGTATTCACTTAATATTGAACACTTGGTGTGTTGTATTCACTTTACTTAAAATTTGAACACTTGGGACATTCTAGTCACCCGATAACAACAGTGAGAAACAACCCATATTAAACAAATACAGGGCTTCGCCGATTATTAGCGTTAGCGTCTGTTTCACCCGGTGTCTTTGTCTGTTCAGCGTGCGAAGTGTTTAGTTACTCCTCTGCCTCCCTTAGTGAAGGGAATAGGTGCACAAAGTGTAGTTTATTTATGGCTATGGAGGCGAGACTTAGCGAGCTTGAGACGCGGTTCCGCAGTTTGGAGTTAGCTGGACTTGCGTCAAGTAGCCAGGAGAAGCTAGCTGCTGCGGAGCCGCCTAGCGTAGCTTCAGCTAGCGGTCCCCCGGCAGCAGCCGGCTAGCCAGGGCGGCTGGGTGACGGTTCGTAGGAAGCGTAGCCCCAAACAAAGGCCCACGGTGCCCCACCACCCGCTTCCTGTGGCTAACTGCTTTTCCCCACTCGGCGACACACCCGCTGAGAAACCGACCCTGGTAATTGGCGACTCTGTTTTGCGCTACGTGAAGCCGACTCCAGCGACCGTAGTTAAGAGCATTCCGGGGACCAGAGCGGGCGACATAGAAGCAAATTTATGGCTGCTGGTGAGACGTAATCGTAAATTTGGTAAAGTTATTATTCACGTCGGAGCCAACGACACCCGGCTTCGTCAGTCGGAGGTCACTAAAATTAACTTGTAGTCGGTGTGTAACTACGCAAAAACGATGTCGGACTCCGTTGCATTCTCTGGTCCCCTCCCCAATCTGGCCAGCCAGGAGATGTTTAGCCGCATGTCGTCGCTGTCACGGTGGTGGCCCGATAACCAGGTGGCCTTTAGACAGTTGGAACACTTTTTGGGGAAAACCTGGTCTGATCAGGAGAGACGGTGTCCATCCCACACGAGATGGTGCCTCTCTCATTTCTAGTAATTTGGCTAATTTTATTAGACCCAAAGTGACCTGACAATCCAGGGTCCAGACCAGGATGCAGAGGTGTAGTCTTACACACCTCTCTGCTGCTTCCATAGAACCCTCATCCACCAACAATAACACATTTAACACTATAGAGGTAGTCTCTGTTCCACGGTTAAAAGTTCCCCAAGCACAGAGCAGGGGAGCGGTCAATCACCATAATCTTATTAAAATTAATACTGAAGCACAAGTTGGAGAAACTATTATCACAATTAAGTGTGGACTGTTAAATATTAGATCTCTTTTGTGTAAATCCCTGTTAGTGCACGACCTGATAGCGGATCATCACATTGATTTATTTTGTCTCACTGAGACCTGGCTTCAGGAGGAGGAGTATGTTAGCTTAAATGAATCTACTACTCCTACCCATCTTAATCATCATATTCCACGTGTTACTGGTCGAGGAGGGGGAGTGGCTGCAATCTATCACTCCAAGTTATTAATTAATTCTAGACCAAAACATAGCTTCAGTTCATTTGAAAGCCTGACTCTTGGCATCACTCATCTGAACTGGAAGGCAGAAAAGCCACTTCTATTTGTAGTTGTATATCGGCCCCCTGCTGGGCCACATTCAGAGTTCCTGTCTGAGTTCTCTGATTATCTTATCTGACTTGGTCCTTAGAACGGAAAAAGTCATTATCATTGGAGACTTTAATATCCATATGGACGTTATAAATGACAGCTTTAGAAATGGCTTCATTTCATTACTCAGTCAGTTGGTGTCCTCCAGCAGATAAACCAACCAACTCATAGCTTCAACCACACCTTAGATCTAGTTCTGACTTATGGTGTTGAGGTAGAACATGTGTCAGTGTTCCCTCAGAACCCAGTCCTGTCAGATCATTCATTGATCACTTTTACATTTATGATTAAGGATTCTTCTATGCTCAGAATAAAGTCTTACTATAGCAGATGTCTTTCAGATAATGCTGTAGCTAAGTTTAAGGAAGTGATCCCTGTGCTGATCCCAGGACCACCGTGTGTTTCCCCAGGGATCATTCATTATAATCTTAGCCCTGCTGAGGTTGACTCTGTTGCGGAAGGTGCAGCAACCTCACTGAGAATCACGCTTGATTCTGTTGCCCCCCTGAAAAAGAAAATAGTAAATCAGAGGAGGTGTGCCCCCTGGTATAATTCACATATCAGGACCCTCAAGCAGAAAGTGCGAAGACTGGAAAGGAAGTGGCATTCTTGTAAAATAGACAGCTATCATGTAGCCTGGAAAGACTGTCTATTAGTTTACAAAAAGGCCCTCCGTAAGGCTAGAACAGCTTATTTTTCTTCTTTAATTGAGGAAAATAAGAGCAACCCCAGGTTTCTTTTCAGCACTGTGGCCACATTAACTAAGAATCACAGTGTTTTAGATCCACGTATCCCATCTTCCCTTAGTGGTGAAGACTTCATGAGCTTCTTCACTGATAAAGTTCTAGCTAACCAGAGAAAGCTAACCAGGCCATCCCAACAACTGGACCATCACCAGATGTGCTGACTGTGGGAACATACAGGGTCTCCAACGAGCCCTTAAACTCCTTCACCCTATATATTTTTCTGAGGCGTCATCGCTAATTCAGAAATCCAAGACCACTACGTGTCTTTTAGATCCCATCCCAACACACCTGTTGAAGGATGTTTTACCATTGATAGGCAGATCTATCCTGGACCAGATCAATGGTTCTTTAGTGACAGGTTATGTACCCCGGTCCTACAAGGTGGCAGTGATTAAGCCGTTGCTTAAAAAAACCATCACTGGATCCTGACGTATTATCAAATTATAGGCCGATATCCAACCTTCCTTTTATCTCTAAAGTTCTTGAGAAGGTGGTGGTGACTCAGTTACTGGAGCACCTGCAGAGGAACAGCCTGTTTGAGATGTTTCAGTCAGGCTTTAGAGCTCATCACAGCACAGAAACAGCACTTCTTAAAGTCACTAATGATCTTCTCATAGCTTCCGATCATGGACTGGTCTCTATGCTGGTCCTGCTGGGCCTCAGTGCTGCTTTTGATCCAGTTGATCACAGCATCCTGTTACAGAAACTGGAACATGTGATTGGGATTAAAGGGACAGCACTAGACTGGTTTAGATCATATTTATCTGATAGATACCAGTTTGCTCATGTCCATGGTGTTCCCTCCTCATACAGTAGGGTTAGCCATGGGGTTCCTCAAGGTTCTGGACTCGGACCAATCCTCTTCACATTGTACATGCTTCCCTTAGGGAACATTATTCGGCAGCATGGGATAAATGTTCATTGTTATGCTGATGACACTCAGCTCTATTTATCCATGAAACCAGAGGAGACAGAGAAGTTAGTGAAGCTCCATACCTGTCTTAAAGACATAAAGTCCTGGATGTCTTCAAATTTCCTCCTCCTTAACCCAGAAAAACTGAGGTCATGGTGTTTGGTCCTGAACCTCTTAGGGATAGATTAGATCACATGATCACTCTAGATGGTATCTCATTAACATCTAGTCTCTCTGTGAGGAATCACGGAGTAACTTTTGACCAAAATCTCTCCTTCAACTCACACATTAAATTAGTCTCTAGAAGTGCCTTTTTTCACCTGAGAAACATCAGAAAGATCAGGAAGCTACTGACCCACCATGATGCTGAAAAGTTAGTCCAGCATTTGTTACTTCCAGGCTGGATATTAGAGTTGAAACAGAGCAACCCAGCAAAACCCTGCGTGAATCAACAAAAGACACAAACACAGGTACCTTGCAAGGGAGAGCGAGCAGCAGTTCACTCTGGAACACCCTCCGTCGCTCTGCTGCTCCCCTGCAAATCTCCTTCCTTTATTCACATCAGCTCATTATCCATGTGGAATTTTCACCTTCTCCCAAGATGCTTTTGGGGTTTCAGATAACAACCTCACAGTAAATCTGGTGCTCTGGACAAGTGTACTAAATCTAGAGAGGTGAAAAACACTGTTTCTTCTCCATGCACTTAGGTGCTAAACATACAAATGCATTTAAATGATAACAATATAATAATTATTCTCTATCTCACACACACACACAGACATACAGACACACACACACACACACACATTTACTGTAGAAAACACTGATAATGAGCACATTTGACATTAGGCCCCTCACCTGAACATTTCAGTAGGGTTGATGTTCACCTGTTTCATGTCAGTGAAGACATCAGAGGCATGGAACCTGCATCCATCCTCACTGGCAGCCAGTGTTTGGAGTGGGATCAACTATCAAAATTCAGAACCAAAACATGTCTGTGTTTGAACCTGTAGCCGCCTTTTAGCTGAGCTGGTGGTACCGTCACTACTAACGTACCGTTACAGCTGCTACGGGGACATTTGGGGGTTCTCAAAAGGGGCCCCGTTACCTGCTCCACTAGTTGCTGTAGCTCAGAAACACGTCTTTAGCTGTCTCCCGTCTGTAATGTCCAGATGGGACAGTTAATGGATTAATAGAGAAGCTTTCTGTGTTCCAGCCCAACGGTCGGAGCAGGGAGTGCATCTTCTCAGAGATAGTGCTGGAAAACAATTACACAGCTCTGCAGAATGCTAAGGTTGAAGGCTGGTACGTTGCCTTCAGTCGGAAAGGGAGGCCCATCAAAGCCTCCAGGACAAGGCAGAACCAAAGAGAGGTCCACTTCATCAAGAGGCTCCACGCAGGCCCCCCTCCCTTCCCCAACATGGACCAGAGCAAACACTTTGAGTTTATCTGCTTTTCAGCCACAAGTCCAGCAAAGCGCAACAGGAAATCAGGCACCGTTTCCTAACAGCGAGACAAAAGGAGGCAGATATACAACAGATCCAACTTTATTTTTGTATATTTTCATGCAAAACTGTACATTGAAATATGGCTTTAACAAAATAATTGTAATAATATTCCTGTAAAATGGTGATGTGTAAATGACAAATTGATTTTGGAGGCTTGTTTCAGAGGTGAACAATGATGGTGAGTAAGACACAGAGAGGGATGAGGAGAGGGAAATCTCTACCCATGTAAGCTGTGATCTTTTGAAGACAATTCAGATCATTTCTGTTTGCAGTATCCTGCACGGTAGGAAATCTGGAACTACCTTATAAAAACGAACACTGCCACCTGCTGGACATATGGTACATGTACATTTAGATTTATCTATTTAAATGACCACGAAAAGAGAACTCTGAACATCATAGATTGGCCAGAGATGATCAACTGTCAGCCACAGAAGCAGGAGACGTCCACGCATTGTTACTAACAGTGCACAGTGACTGTGGTGGGACGTGGAGATGCTGGGAGACGTTTGGTGGAGCGTCTGGTCCATGAGGAGGTGTGTGGAATGAACCAGGGTCTGGTCCAGGAGGAGGTGTTTGCAATGAACCAGGGTCTGGTCCAGGAGGGGGGGTGTGGAATGAACCACTGTCTGGTCCATGAGGAGGTGTGTGGAATAATCCAGGGTCTGGTCCAGGAGGAGGTGTTTGGAATGAACCAGGGTCTGGTCCAGGAGGAGGTGTTTGGAATAATCCAGGGTGGTCCAGGAGGAGGTGTTTGGAATGAACCAGGGTCTGGTCCACAAGGAGGTGTTAATAACCTGGTTTGCAGCACGGTTGATGGATTCATCTGTTGCTCCTGCTGTTGCACACTGGCTCTGCTCTTGCTCAAGGTCATCAGCATCAATGTCGCACATGCAGCCGAAGCTGCGGGTCGTTTTTTGAAGGCCTGAGGCGGAGCCGTCGTTAACACATGTAACTCCTCGCCGCCCTTATCATCGCGTTGGGGTTTTGGATCTACCTTCGGCCTCTGATGGTCACCTGATGCCTCAGTCACCATGAAGGCAACGGACAGCGGCTCAACAAGAGTTGACTGGACCGGTTTGGACGGCTTTGACCCAACTGGAGTGTTTTCCTCTCCGCCTGTGCTCAGTCTGGGCAGCGCCACACAGGGATCTGAATCAAGGGTGGGCCCGACACCACGTGTTGGGTTCCTAAGAACCTCAGGTTCCTCCTTATATCTGCTGTCTCCTTTAAGATCTGCATCCAACCATGCATGCTGGGTTCCTGCGGTGGTGTGCTGCCTGTGCTCCACCATCACCGTCCTCCATCCACTGTAGGGCAGGAAGTCTGACAGACTGCTGATGTCACTGTCGATGTCGCTGATGCTTTCGCTGTCGCTGTCGCTGTCTCTCCACTCCTCAGTCTTACTACAGCAGCACCCCATCTTCTGCAGCCTGAAGCAGAAACAACAAAGAAGCCACTGCCATGACCACACACTCAAACAGTCATCAACAGATCTGTTCGCTGCTCCAGCCTCATGGAGAAAGAGGAAAGTTCTGCCTCTACAGGCAGAACCATGGTGGTGCAACGGGCTCACCAGTATCTCCCATAGTTGCCAGTCTACAGTATACTGGGAGAAGGTTGAAACCCGAGCCCGACATCCTTCACAGGAACCGGCCCAAGCCCCTGGTTCAGATATGTGGACGACACCTGGGTCAAGATTCTAACAAGAGAACTGAAGGCGTTCTCAACCACAGATGATTACGTCACATTCATCTGGCCTTCCTGGACTGTGCGCCCCCGTCGTTCCACAATAGCGTTGCACGTGTATGCAGGCCTCTCTGTGTGGTTATACTTTAGCAGGCAGCATTATACGTGGGTAAATACATATGCCAGCTCCAGGATCTTCAGCTGAGATCATCCAGTGTTGTGTTGTATCAAACCAGATTAAAATTGTGCTATTCAGCCACCTATTTTATTTTTAGAGCTGATTCAGAAACATTCTAATAAAGTGAGACTCTACAAGGCAAATATTTTTTTAAGGCTCTTTATATGTGATGCAATTCTTATTGTGCAAAACCAGCATTTAGTGCATCAGATGTTTGGGTTGGTAATCTTGCCCATGAAGAGGATATTATCTGAGCTGTGTTCAGTGATGATAACCATGAAGGGACGATTGAACTTCAGGACTGGAACATAATAATAAGAGTAAAGTGTTATTGTGATGCCTGTAGCAGCTGCGGCAGTGGCTCCAGCCTCATCAACATCCAGGGTAGCTTGATGGACAACCTGCAAGAAATACCAGACATAATTAATTGTCAGAAAGAAATCTGTGCTCATTGTTGATGCTGTTCCTGTTTTACATCTCTACGTCTGAGACTGTCAGTTGTTGCCCCTCTGCAATACCACTCAAGTCTGCTCTGTCACCAAACATGTCTACCATCCCCATTTCAGTCAACACAGTCTTCAGTGAGTATGACGTTTTGATGGAGAATTTGGGAATATAAACACTGTATTTCCTGGGGAACAGATATGGGACAGACACAAGCATGAGGTGACGGACAGGAGCCAACCGCCACATCAATAACCAAGAGTTAGCCGTTGAGTCTCCATTTTCCACACCTGTGTTTCATCCATTTCAGCTATTTGGTAACATGAGCGGCAGAAATTGCATTCTCCAGTTTTGCCATGTCGTCCGGCAACAGCAGCAACATGGAGTGAGAGCTGTTAAATGGGAGGTGAAGGACCGATGTGTTAAACATCTGGTCACGATAGGTTTCAAATCTCTTCTCAATAGTCATCATCTGAACTGGAATCTGAAAATTCAAAGTTTCATGTTTGTAAATGAGATTCGGCCGAAGACTGTGGACTTCAAACCTTGGTCTTTTCATCCACCATGAATAAGTCCTCCTTGGTCAGATCTGGATCAAACAGAGTTTCCCATTTTCCTGTTTTACAAGTCATGGAATCACAGTTTGTGGTTGACAGTTAAAACTTTCAAATGAATAAGAAACACGCCTAAATCGCACCACATCCAGGTGTTTACCTTTAAAATAGATATAGCTGATTAGATACATGACTGTTGCCGGATCTAGACTTTCTACCAGTTTGTCAATCTTCCCACTGGTCTTCTCCTCCACATACTTGTTGATGGTGTTGGCGCTCTCGCTGCTTTTGGTGAAATCAACATTGAATCCATCTGCAAAGTAGGACTTTTTCAAGGTGTCCAGAAACTCAGGCTGTGGTTTGAAGAGGTTGTCCATAAATACAGCCGTCCCTTCACTGGTGACTTCATTCGCCTTCTTCGTCTTTTCAAAGAGGCTCTGAAAAGCCTGGTCTACATCCGTCTGGCTCAGCCATGTGCTGTTGAAAGCCAAACCTCTGAAAAGCTGTCGGTGGGTTTCTCCACGCGCTCCAACCGCCAAAGCGGCCAAGGCGACAGACACACTGACTGGGGAGAAGAAGATGTTCTTGCCTTGTGAGTCAGGGTTAGCAGCTAAGCTCCTGTACAGCCTGAAGGCAAACTCTCTGTTGGCTGCAGTGACCAGTGAAAGGCTCTCAGTGCTGTTGTCAGCTGAGGTCTCCTGCTCCTTCTGGTTTTGACCAATGTCGTTCCCCACATGGCCTCTGGCCACACAGATGATTATGGACAAAATCCAGACACACCGGGCTGCGTTCATCTTAGTGAACAAAGACAGAAGCAGAAGGCAAAGAGCATCTTGGTTAGTGTTTGTTCTGCTGCTCTGCAACCACTTGTGCCTCAACACACACCAACCACAGCGGTGAGGGAACTGAGCATAACCCCCTCGTCATGACGACTGTCGTGATGCTGTGCACTCACCTTCTCCTGCTTCGCTGTTTGGCCCCCAAAGCCCCAACGGTGCAACGGCAGCCGAGGATTTTACAAAATATCCTCCCCTAGAAGGTGCAGGACTTTGCTTTTGTTTGTTCTTTATCTCTGATGTGCTGCTTCTGTGTAATCATTAGTTTATTAGTGCTCCAACAGCACCTACAACATGATGGAAGCTGGAAAAACCTTCCCAAAGGGTCTACATTTATATTCATCTTTAAATGGTGCATATTAAAGTGCTGCTATAAGTGTACATTCAAGCAGAGAAGACATGTTTCTGGACCCTGGGAGACAGAGAGTCCTCTTCCTTTGGGGGACTCCACTGCCCCCATGTGTCCTGTCTGACCTGCATGGATCTCCTCCCCATCCTGCATTTGTGTCCAGCGTCTCCAGTCCAGTACCATTTACCATGAAGGTGAAGCCTGCGCTCACTCTTCAGAAGGAAGGAGACTGAGGAGGAAGGAAAGTTCCTCACAAAAGGGAAGGACAACCTGTTATGTAATCAGGGGCCTTCATCATTGCTGAGGCCGCTGCTGAACATCATTGATTGTCCAGGTAAAGCCAGGCTGCATTACACAAACGCCAGGCGGTCTCCCATCCAATTACTAACCAGGCCCGACCCTGCTTAGCTTCCGAGATCGGGCGTTCTCAGGGTGGTATGGCCGTAAGCGAGAGCAGGTGCAAGAAAATGGCCTTTTGAAGTTAATACAACTCAAACTTATTTTCTTGAAACATTTATTCTGGTAGAGGTTGTCCATTTTGCTTTGTCACAGTCCAAACCTCAATGTTGGAGCAGCCTCCAATCCATTCCCCCCAAAAAGAAAAGGCTATATAGCCTATGAGCGTCATATCATCAAATCTGCCTAGAACGGCTCTTGGATGAGAGGTGAAACGTCTTCAAAAAAATCAAACAAGATTCAACTCCGATAAATGAAATCAACTTAAAAGCAATGTGCCATGGCCGGGAGCTAAATGGCCCTAAACCGTTTCCCATTCATTTTCAATGGTAGTGCTAAACCACTACGGACGCAATATATTTCCGGCCGCTATCATCCCGTGGCGCTGTTCTGCCGTTTCTATGAAGAGCGGCTCCTCTCCGGAGGATCGGCCATTCTTGGTTCATTCTTTGGTAAACTTCGCTGAAGGTAAGTTTGGGCTTGATTTCCGACTAAATTAATGAGGAAACTTTTCGTAATTGTGCATAGGCTGTGGTCAATTTTGTCCTAAATTAGCAAGGAACGTGTTATAATTGGCCCTAAATTATAATGTACTGTATTTGTCATGCTACAATATACTCATATCTTGTCAAGCTAGTTTTTCATAAATTAAATTACACGATAGTGATGAATGAACTTGTTCATATTTTATATTCAAGTAACCGATTTACTTGTCGTGGCACTGAAATCTCTGTATTATTATTATTATTACTATAATTATTATTAGTAGTAATATTAGTAGTGGTAGTATTACATTTTATTACATCAAATGTGTGTTTTTGTTTCCAATGTCTTTGAGAGGGGATACTGTCCTCCTGCCCCCCCCCCCAACATGTTCTCTCTCACACACACACACAGACGCACACACAGACACACACACACACAAACACACACCTACACACACACACACACACACACCATCACTTTCCAGTCTTTTCCTCACTAGCCACACCAGGTACTGACCTTCTGAACTCCTGAATCGACACCCCAACAACCTTGATCTTACACTTTCACACCTACATGATAATTGCATGTGTGCGCTCACTCACAAACACACACACACACACACACAGAGCTTTACACATGGTACCACACTTTATCTTTTACTGGCCTAAGATTCCTTTGATCACATGTATCAGTGTGTGATGTGAAAAATGGGTGGAACTGTTTTATCAGTGTCTAATAAAAATGAGAAAATTAATAGACATTTTTCCTTTATGTCAGCTCAACATGCAGAAGCAATTCGCCTTTTTCCCTGGGAAACTTCGGGTCGTGTTCCTCAAGGGGCCTCTTGGGTTTCTCCTCCAGGAGCCATCTGATGAAGCCAAACGGGTGAGTTCCACTCCTCAGGACAAGTCTGCGGCCATGAGGGAGGACCTCGTACGGCAGAACGCTTTGGCCGTCATCCGACAAAGAGGGGGGGATCCCTCAGATAAGATGGAGGTGCTGGGAGACTATGTCCTGCAGTTTGGTAAATATAAAGGGAAGTCATTCAGATGGCTTTTGCAGAATGACGTAGGATCCACCGTGTATCTGATCAAGAACGTGCAGAGCGAGGAGGCAGCAGGTCTCTGTATGGCTGACAGCCACAGTAAGGACAGCCTCCAGTCATTTGTGAGTTATGCCCTCAGTTTCCAAGAAATCCAGGCTCTCCTCACTTATGAGGCCGGAAGAGGGGATGGAGTGACTGCCTCATCTGAAGACGACCAGCTGGTTGGATTTGGTGCCCGAGCCAAGAGCAGGTGGAAGGAGATCTGGGACAGCAGAGGTGATGGCTATGCTGATTTTGTCACAGGCAGGCGCTGCGTTCCAGGTACACGAATGTCCAGGTTGCAGCAGAACCTGCTGAAGAGGCAGCAGCCCACCACATCTTCCACACCTGCTGAGCATCCCATGAAGCCCCAGCTGAGCCCCTGGGTATGCTCATTCCTTCATGTGACAAGTTCAACTTTGGGAAAAGGTTTTTTTCTTTTCTACTAATAACCTGTAGCCGGTATTTTTGTCTTTAACACAGCCATGGAGGAGGACGTGGAGATGGAAAGGGAGATGCTGAGCATCCATAACTCTGATCTGCAAGTCCAGAGCTGTAAATACACCGTTACCACATTTATTTCATGTCAGACAAACAAAGTCCATGCCGTATCTGATTTCTATTGTTTTTCTTTTCATCTGTGTGCAGATGCTATGCCAGTAGCAGCAGCCGCCCTGCCGAGAGTGCCACCAGGAGCAAAGACAGGTTTCTGAAAAATAGGTTTCAGAGCTGGAGTTCCGTTCCTTTCCATGAAGAATTCCTCTCCAAATCTGAAACTTATCTTTTTATTTTTGTGTTCTTGATGTTCCGGCCAAGTTCCTTTAATATTACTCTTCATATGTTGGTGTGATAATAACCGTCGTGAGGACTATGAATTGATCCGTGCAATGATGAACTGATATTGACTATGAGGAGGAGGGTAAGTGTTTGTTTTTGTTCTCTTTGCTGCTTCGGTGAAAAACAGTTTCCTTTTCTTTTATTTAGGGCTGATGAACAACCTGATGTCTCTGTAATGTCCAGCTGACTGTTCTTTCCATGTTGTCATCAGGTGAAGTGACTGTAATTTCTTAATAGCAAGTCTGCACTTGTTTTCAGGACCTGACTCTTGCACGGCACAGACCTCTGACGGCAGAGTGCCTCCTTTGACGGACTCTACCCAAGACCAAAAGAGTGGGATGTTAAACCATGTACATTTCCCCCATTCCGTGGGGTGTTGAACAATAATAAAGTGTCCCGGGGTGATTCAAATTGACACGATTCTTTGTCACTGACATGGAAAAAATCTGACGTGTGAGCTCTGGAATGAAACCAAGTGTCCGAGGCGCGTGTTTGTTTCCTTGTATCGTGTGTTTATATCATGTGAGGGCGGGGGCACTGAAATTGTCTCTTCAGTAATGATAACTTTATGTTGTTCAACTGTCTTCTTTACTTTATCCTAGTTCCCATAGCTCCTGTTCCCATGCCTGTCCCTGACCACGACATGAGCAAGTGGATCTGCTCACAACATCAAAAGCTGTGGATGAGGACGGAGCTTCAACAACTTGGGTTGTGGCCTGGGTCCCGACCAGTGCATAACCCTGGGAACGCAATTTCTCTTTGGCGTCTTCCTCCTCAGCCGGAGCTACTGGACATGGTGGCTGAGCTCCCGTCCCCCAACTTTTTTCAGCTCCATCCATTTTTCATTTGGAAGCCAGAGAGCCACATCATGGTCAGGTTGAGGAACAATGACATCCTGCCGTGCCTCCATAGCTGTCCTCGTCCTCAGGTGGTCTCTGCAGGCGTGGGCAGACCTCCAGTGATCGTCAGCGTCCGTGGCCAGTATTTGATCTTTTCCTCGCGACTCTGCTGCAAGGCCTGTCGCAGGAACTGGTCCGCTGACCACCCTCCATGGGTGGAGAAGCTGCCCGTGCGCTTTACTAACCTTTTGCCTGCATTCCTGACTTACAAGAAGGCTGCGTGCAAGTCGGTAATGGATGAACTGCGGCGTTCTGGCAAGTCACCGACCGATATGGCGAACCAGGTGAATGAGCTCATGCACCTCAAGTATGAACGAGCTCACCTGGCATATCTGCACGCTGTACAGAACGTCAGGGAGGCCGAGGCTGGGGCGTACGGACAGAGAACCATCGGCCAGTACGTGAGGATGGAAGATCGGCCACGTGCTTTCGGGCCATACGAGGACCAAGAAGGTCGGGGTGGGGTGTCTGTGTCCGGATTCTACCTGACTGACTGCCTGCTGGATGAGTTCAAGCGTCAACAGCCGTCTCTGACCAAGCTCCTCCAGGGCACGTTGGGGCAGGTTTTCAGGTCGGACCACACGAGGAAGATGGCGAGGAAGGTGACACTGGCATCTGGAGCCATGTCCAGTTTCGCAGTGATGAATGAGAACTGGCTCATTGTGTCCTGGGTGATGGTTCAGGCTGAGACAGAAAGGTCCCTGCATCCGATGTAGCAAGGAATGGCCCAGAGGTACAGCCACGCTGGGGTGGGAAAGGCCGGCTACCACTGGATGGACAGGTGAGATCAGCCATCTTCTTTGTTTGCCGTCATTCAAACTGAAAAATGCTCCATGCTAACCCTAACCCTATCCATGCTGAAGACGTGGCGCGTTCAGAGGGTTCACATCCTCCGTGGTTGCCTCAGTGACCCAGAACTGTCTGAGGGGATAATGTACAGGGACGGAGGGACCCTTCAGCTAAACCACGTAGCGGGCGAAGGTGCCAAAGTCCCCGTCTGGATCCCTGTCCGTGGTACATCTCAGCAGGAGGGCTACCATTTCCAGCAGGCCCAGTGGGTCACGGGTCCGCAGGTCTCCCCTGAACTGTTCCAGGCCCAGGCCATGACCGGCGTTGTGCGGTGGAACTTTCAGCGACCGGTAGACATGAAGAAGCCCGGCGCCGTCCTCCCTGCTGTCTTTGACCCTGCCTCAATGTGGGAGTTGAACTCTGCTTCCATGGCAGTGACGGGACAAGACAAGTGCCCTGCGTTCACCTCTCTGACAGAGACACTGGAGAAAGGTTTGGGCTGGAGTCCAGAGAACCGGGCTGCCGTCTGCTCCCTCTGGACTGGGACAAACACAAAATGCAGAAGAGGGATCCGCCTTCGGCTCTTGTGCCCCCTCCCGCTCCAGACGATGCTCCTGGGGCAACACCTTCCTCCAGCTGGGCAACAGCGACTGCTGTGCCGTCGCTTCCCCCTGTGCCACCTGTCAGCTTCCATCTCTCTGCTGCTGGACGTGTAAAGGAGATTCCAGCAGAGGATGACCAGGATCCTGAAAGCAGTGGGCGGTCAACGATAATCGGGTTTTTCAGAGCGGCATGTTGGAATTAAGGCCTTCGAATGATTGAAAATAATAGATTTAGTTAGGTTGTGGTCAGTGTATCTCAATCTTTTGATGTGTTAAATATTACACTTTCTGTTATTAAGGGATGGATATTAATGTGTTTTCTCAATAGCCCATATGGCGATAATATGAGTTACTAAGGATGCATTATTGCTTTGTTTGTGTTCCAGACGTCTCTGGAGCTTTGCCCCTGCCGCTGAAGTCCTCGCCGAGGAGCGCCCGCACTGGACCCATGAAGACTGGTGGTGGAGTGTTTGTCTTGGACCACACACGCTGGACTCTTCCCATGAAAGACGCTATTGATAGTTTGCTGCAGTATCATCATGGGGACAAGGACATCCTGAGGCTTGTGGATCGAGACTACGCAGACATGGTCCATCGGTCTGCGGCCGATCCGAACAGCTTGCTCCGCCCCACAACCAGGTTTCACATATCCCGCTATGTGAAGCATCTGGCAAAGCTGTTGAACACCAGTTCTTCTCTGAACACCAGCCCAGAGAAGCTCCTGGAGACTCAACAGCTGTGGTACTCCTTGACAGAGGGGAGCAAAACAACCAGCGTTCCTGTAGTCACCATGGAGACGGCTGTTGTCACTCCTCCCACAGCCGCCCTGCCCACGCCTCTGACGCAGGATTCCATTGAAAAAATTGTGCAGGGCATTCTAGAGATGGAGCAGCAGCAGCAGCGACCAGAGCAGAAGATGAGACAGACGAAACCCTGTCTGGCCTGTGGACAGCCCAAGTCTCCGTATGGGACGGGTGGATCTTCCATCCACTTTTTCTATCAGCAGGGTCCTGTTCGCTACTTCTACTGCTCAAGGAAGGTGCATCAGACTTATGCTGCTGAGGGACTCTCTGACCCCAGAATGCCCTTTGAACAATTTGCCGCGTCAGAGTTTTTCCAGAGGGAGCTGGAGGCCACCAAAAAGCGTGTGGAGGACAAAGCTCAGAGACAGTTCGGCTGTGTTTAGCTTCATGATGCGTCTCAGATGATATTCTTTCATTACCGCCACCCTTTCTCCACTCAGAAGACACCCAGGTTTCCCAGCTGCCTCCGTGAACATGTGCTCCCACTCCCACCTTGTTTGAACCCCCGTTCTCAGTGTCCACCTTCCCTTTTGCCATTTTATGGGGATCTGAACGTTAACTTTTGCTGTTATGCTAATGACTACTGATAAATAATGAAATGAAGCCACCTCCCGCTCAGACTGTCACCGTTGCATTGTGGGAAATGTAGTATTGGCCTGTGTAAAACATCTGCGGCCTGTGGGCCGGTTCTAATAATAATCAATATCATCCCGGGGGCCATAGAAAACCCTCGACCTTGACTCTGACATATGAGCTTTAAATGATTTCTTTTGACTCCCATTTATTTGGCTGTTTGGATATCATCTTTGCTAGTGTGTGTGTGCGCGCTCTATGGAACTGGCATAAAGGATGTTAAAATTAGTCTAAATTAGTCTAAATTAAATAAAAATTCATCCATTCATCATTCCCAACAGGCGGTGTTTGATTAGAAACTCTTTCTGAACTCTGGTGCTCTGAAACATCTCCGCTTCCATTTTCAGCTGTTTTTATTCTCAATAACATCAAATCATCCATCCATCCAAATCGTGGTCCTGTTGGACCACCAAAGGACAAACACTTTCCATTTAGCACGGGAAAAAAAACCCAAATCCTGTTTAGCAATGAAGCTGTGGGGAGAGTTTGAGGAGCGTTTCTGAGGAACACGCTGCCATATTGGGTCCAAGCTGCTGGGGTTTTTGTTGTTTCCAGGTGAATCGGTGGGCAGCGGCGTTACCGCCTGTCTCTGCCCCCCCCTCTCTCCCCGTGGTCGTGGTCACGCCGGGCATCTTTACTGGTCCCGTTTTAAACAGGTTCTGTTGGGAACAGGTGTTCTCCAGAACTGTATTCCAGGCTGCTGTGCTGCTGTTTTCAGTAGCAATAGAGCCAGAGTGTGCCTGCTCCATATGAACCCCCCCAGGCCGTGCTTTCCTCCTGGCTGAGCCATAATCAGCTCTGGATGGACTGGTTCACGCTTGGACTGAGTCAAGATTTGATAGCTTGACTGATTCTTACAGTTTTGGATCAAACCCCCATCTGCTGATTCCAGGAGATCTTTAAAGGATCTCAGAGCTTCAGATTTATGAAGCCTGCTCAGCCCCCGGCAGCGCTGATGAAACCATTTCATTCCTTCAAAAAAGCAGAACATGAAGCTCCAGAAAAGGTTTTTGGATCAAGTTTCCAACAGAACGAGGACAAGTGGGTAAAAGCGCCACTTTAAAGCCTCCAGGCCTCAGAAAACATCCACCTTTAGGATGCCTGACTTTAGAGGATCGTCGGTTCGCTCCGAGCACAAGAACAAACATGTTTAACCTCAGTCCAAGAACATCTGACCTGAAATGATCAAAAAGCTTCAGCGTAAAAAGATGGTGGAGAGAAAGCTGCTGGGAGGTTCTCAGAAGAGAAGTGGCATTAAAGCCAGCTGGAAGAGTCCAGCCTGCTTCCTGCTCCTCCAAACAGGCGTCTCCACACCAACACTGAGGAACACGGGCTTCTGTTCTTCCTTCTTCTCTTCTGACTATTGTGTGTTTGATGAATGCAGCATCCACTCACTGCCCCCCCCCCCCCCCCCCCCCCCCCCATTTACACTGCTCCTGGTTTCACAATGCTCCTCAGACAGATGCAACCAGAGACACTGATGCCGTCAGACAATAAACCTGAGTGTTTTTGTGTCCGGTTATTAACATGTTCCATGCTTTTCCTTCTGCAACAGTTCATCACACCTGCTCAGGGAAACCTCGGTGTAAAGGAGGTGAAGCCGTGCCTCAGTGACTCTACTTTGCTGTTTTAGAAACTAACAGTTATTAGATGAATATACAGTGTGCACGTACGCGCACACGTGTGTATAAACACTTAATACACGCGTGTGCGTGGATGTAGACTTTTTAGTACTTTGGGTTCATAGACTTTTTAGTATTTTGCAGATACGTGTCTGTATATAAACCAGATCCTCCTGTAATAAAGAACTAAAGGCTGACTGTTGTCACGTGACCTGTCTCCGTCTGTGTCCGATGATGGAACCTGCCTGGAACATCTGGTCCACAGAAAAAGCAAAACAGCTCACAACTGGTCCAGTTTAGACCCAAAAATGACAAATAATGAAAATGTGTGACACAATAGAACAATGGACGAACTTTCTATTGGTCATTGACAGTTTCACTCATCGTCATCAGAATTCATCAGAAATATTTAAACCAACAAACTACACACAGAACCGCAAAGTTTAGAGCTTAAAGGGAGCGACAGGTGAAGATTTAAAGCTCAACGCGGCTGAAGAAGTTCCAAAAAGGAGAATAATCATGTGGTGCTTTACCCCACCCGGTGGACACGCGTGGAACTGCAGACAATAGTTAAACGCGCTCCGACACATTCTGACCTCTGCTGCTCCTCCTGGACTCCAGGGCTGCAGAAATATGCTGCTTTTACAAGTCTTTCAAATCTGTCAAGCATCATAAATCTTATTTATTTAACTAAGTTAGTCAGTTTTAATTTAAATGCAACATATTTATGGCATTAAAATAGCAAAACAACTTTGAATCTTGAACCCTCCCAGAATGCTTTTATAGTAGTGGAATATTAATCAACAGCCATAAAGTGGTTCATTAACAGCGGAAAAAGGAAAGGTAAAAGTTTTCCGTTCAGACTGAGCAGGAAGACTGAAGACCGACAAGGTGAGTGGAAACGAAGAGCATTATTGAAAAGAATTGACAGTGTGTTTGGAGATAAAATCAAGATTTGAAAACACTTTTGTTACTATTGAAGAGCTGCATAGAGCTGAAGAATTCTTGGCTTAAGAAAATTCAACAAGACTTCATATTTAGTTTTAGCACAAAACATCGTTATACATTATAAATGAATAGGTCTTATTTAACATTCTTATAGTCTGGCTTTAGTTATAGTTGAATAGTCTTTCTAAGTGAAGTTTAGTTTATTTTTCTGCTCTTTGCTACTGATTCTAAAAGAACTTTAAACCCTCCCAGAATGCTTTTATGGTAGTAATATATACGCCATGAAGCTGTTGATTAGGTTGTAAAAGTTAAAGTGAAACTATTCTCTTCAGACGAAGCAGGAAGAGCAACATTTTGTGACAGGTGAAAAGCTCATAAAGTTATTAGAGTTGTTCAACAGTCCAGGTTACAGCTGGATATTTTGGTATTATTTAAGACAATAAACTTTAAAAATAATTAAATAAATCAACACAGGATCACAGGACACCAACAGGATTTTGGGTTCATGTTGCACGTTTTCTCACAGTGGTTTATTGTTCTATGTTGTGGAACCACTGTGAAAGAAATGCAGGAGTGGGTGTCATTTCTTTCATCTATTTTAAATAGAGCAGTGATCTTTGAGGACTTGGATCATAGAAATAATTGAAGAGGGGAACAAAGAGGGAAGTTAAAAAGTCCTGACTAGTATGTTTATGTAGCACCAGATAATTTAGTGGCTGAGCTGAAGACAGTCCTTTCACCATGTTGGCCTGTGGAAAACCAGTGTTGTGGGCCCGATGGACCAGCGTCCCCGTCGTTGCCGGACCACCGTTGGCCACCAGTTGGGTTTTGGGATCAAAGTGGGGGCGTTTCCTGTATCCGGTTCTCCTCACGGATCCATGACTACAACATGTTGCTGCAAGTGCAGAGACGTTTGCTCTGGAAAGAACTTTAGAGCACATTCAGTGCTGCAGGATGAGGGGCTGGAAAAGGTGCCAGTTCTTTTCTCACTGCAGGGAACAGTTAAAAAAGCAGTTTAAACTCTGAAAACATGAAAATGATACAGAGACATCACTGATTTATTGATTCAGTTGTTATCCAGAATGGATTAGAAATGTTCCTGTTTGATAAAAATGCAGTGAATTGGGATTATTTAACTCCAACCTCTACAGATTATTTACCTTCATCACAGTCTCATCACTATTTCTGATGTTTCCTCAGGATGGACGAGGACAGAGCAGAGTCCACAGTGCCCAGCTGGGTGTCCCTGAAGAGTGATGTCCAAACATAAATAATGACTTCAGAAGTTCAGAGGAAATGTAAGAACTAAAGCGTGATGATGTGTTTGTGTGGCACCCTTTAAACTTTGGTATCAGACCTCAAGGGTCACCTTTAAAGTAAGGTTTTCTGAACCACATAACTCTGCCTTAGAACATTTCACAACCATACAAAACATCATTTTGTAGGTATTAGCCTCCACTATCGTGAAAAATTAAATTAATGAAACGGTGCACCAACATGTCAGGCGTTCGCTCCCATTAACTCCCATGTTAATTTTAGTGTGGTAAATCTTTTAAAACTGAAAATTGCTTGTGTTTTTAACTGGTCATTTCTCCTACATGGGTTAACATCATCTCACTAAAATTCCTAGGCATATATTTTAAAGTTTCCAAACAATATCCATCATTGCAGAGTGCTACAGCTCTCCATTTAGATACGGATGGGTAAGACATGGCAGGTCTGTGCAGCTTGTTCTGCACACTGTTCCACCACATGTCATGAAAATTCATTAAAAAGTCTATTTATAAGGCTCCTGGTTCTAATAAACCCATAGACAACAATATCAGTCATTTCTAAATGGTTGAAATAAGCTTTTGAATACGCGTGACCTCTGTGCTATTTAATGATCAGTTTCAGAGACCAGACTACTGTATTTGGAGCATAAATGGAGAACTTTTGTTCTATTCTATGAGTTTATATTCCTGATTTGGCACTTTTATTTTTAACATAAATTCACAATGAAGAAAAGCCACTAAACACTTAGATCAAATACACTTTTCTCCAACTAAACGAGCTTGTTAGAACGTAAATAACTTTATATTTTTTGCTCAGTGTTCATTCAATCTTCAACTGTCAGAGCAAACTGAAAGTAGAAGTGAACGCAGCCTTTCTTAGGCGTTGCTAACGCCCAGTAGACATGTATAACCACTATTCCCATTTTTGACAGCTATCAGAAACGGTCTGCTTCCATTGGAGATTCCTCCTGTCCCGAGGGTGAAAACAAACGGAGAACTGAACTGCAGACCGCCGACCTGAACAACAGCGTCTCACGTAAGCTCGTACATTTGTATTTATAAGATACTTTTGGGTCGGAATAAAGGAACAACTTGTGTATTTACAATGTGCAGGAGAAGATCCAGAGAGCTCTTGTTTGGTTCCACTGGAACCCCTGGACCTTCTGAAGACCTTCCTAAATGCTTAGACAGTATTTAGCAACATTTAGTCATTTAGTTCTGGAAAGTGTTAAAGAGCTGAAGGCAGGTGACCTTTACAGGACAATGGGTCTGCTGAGTATGATGTGTTTGGAGAAGGTTTGATGTGTTTTTCTAAATATCATCCAGCTTTTACCAGCTGTTTAGTCCAAGCAAACTCTTGGAAGACATGGAAATGGTTGTTATAGACTAAATTACATTGAAACCCAATGAAATAAAAGAATAGGTGTACATAAGAAGACATAACATTTCAAACTGACAGTAAGATGGGTCATTACCCGACTGTTGCTTCTATCATTCAAACATGACAGAATATTTTCCAGTTGAGGACATCTGTGTTACTGCTGTAGATGACAATTGTAAAAGGATTTAAAAGATTGTTTGTTTTAGAGGGTGGTGAACTGCAGGAGGTGATAGAAGGTCATAAGATCAGTCTGAAGAGAAGATGTGAACATGTGACTGAAGGAACTCATGAAGCAGGAAGTGGAACCCTGCTGAACAAGATCTACACTGAGCTCTACATCACTGAGGGACAAAGTGAGGGGGTGGACACACAACATGAGGTGAGACAGCTTGAGAGAACCTCCAAGAAGAACATCCAGGACACTCCAATCAAGTGCCAGGACATCTTCAAAGTCTTATCTGAGCAACAGAGACACATCAGAGTGGTTCTGACCAACGGTGTCGCCGGCGTTGGAAAAACCTTCTCAGTGCAGAAGTTCAGTCTGGACTGGGCAGAAGGTTTGGAGAACCAAGACATCAGTCTGGTGCTTCCGCTCTCATGCAGGGAGCTGAACTTGATCAGAGATGAGCAGCACAGTCTTCTCTCACTGCTTCATGTTTTCCATCCAACATTACAGAAGATCAGAGCAGAAGATCTGACTGTCTGGAAACTTCTGTTCATCTTTGATGGCCTGGATGAAAGCAGATTTTCACTGGGTTTCAACAAGCATCAGCTCATCTCTGATGTCACACAAGTATCGTCCGTTGGGTGCTCCTGGTGAACCTCATCCAGGGGAACCTGCTTCCCTCAGCTCTCATCTGGATCACCTCCAGACCTGCAGCAGCCTATCAGATTCCTCCCTCGTGTGTTGACAGGATCACAGAAGTACGAGGCTTCACTGACTCCCAGAAGGAGGAGTACTTCAGGAGGAGGTTCAGTGATGAAGATCTGTCCAAGAGAATCATCTCACACATCAAGGCCTCCAGGAGCCTCCACATCATGTGTCTGATCCCAGTTTTCTGCTGGATCACTGCTATAGTTCTGGAGGACATGATGACCAGAGACCAGAGAGGAGAGCTGCCCCAAACCCTGACTGACCTCTACTCACACTTCCTGAGGGTTCAGATAAGAGGAAGAAGCAGAAGTATGGAGGAAAGCAGAGACCAGAGGAACTGACTGAGGCTGACAAAGAACTCCTTCTGAAGTTGGGTCGGCTGGCGTTTGAACATCTGGAGAAAGGAAACATCATGTTCTACTCAGAAGACCTGGAGCGATGTGGACTGGACGTCTCCGAGGTGTCGGTGTACTCAGGAGTTTGTACAGAGATCTTCAAGAGAGAGAGTGTGATCTTCCAGAAATCAGTCTACTGCTTTGTTCATCTGAGCGTTCAGGAGTTTCTGGCTGCCGTCTACATGTTCCACTGTTACACCAGGAAAGACACACAGCGGTTATAATAAGTTCCTAAATATTCTAAACCAATCACATCTCTTGATGACTTCCTCAGGAGAGCACTAATGAAATCTCTCAAAAGTAAAATGGCCACCTGGACTTGTTTGTTCGCTTCCTTCATGGTCTCTCTCTGGAGTCCAATCAGAGGATCTTGGGTGGACTGTTGGATCAGAGGAACAGCCACCCAGAAACCATCCAGAAGGTCCTCAACAACCTGAAGGAGGAGAACAGTTATAAAATCTCCCCAGACAGAAGCATCAACATCTTCCACTGTCTGATGGAGATGAAGGATCAGTCAGTCCATCAGGAGATCCAAGAGTTCCTGAAGTCAGAGAAGAAATCAGAGAGAGACTGTCAGAGATCCACTGTTCAGCTCTGGCCTACCTGCTGCAGATGTCAGAGGAGGTTCTGGATGAGCTGAACCTGGAGCAGTACAACACCTCAGTGGAGGGACGACGTCGCCTGATTCCAGCTGTGAGGAACTGCAGGAAGGCCGTGTAAGTAAAGATTTTTGGGGCCAGACATCGGCGTTTAAATCAAGCGAGTGGATCATGTCAGTAGCAGCAATACCCCCTCCAGTGGTCATTCCTTCAATTCTTTATCTCCATTGCAGCGTCCATAAATTAAAAACAACAACAATTCATCCAGAAATGTTCAACACTGGCTGGATATAAGTTCAAAGGTCAATCCAGACAAACCAACATAAGGCAGGAATAATAGGAGCCACAAGTTAACTGACTATCATGAAATTACTGTCATGTCATTAAATAACTTTTGTTTGTTTGTATACATCGTATTCTAACGACAGAAAAACACATTTTAACTAATGACACGTGACTATTTTGCTTCATTTGTTCAACGTAAAAACAGCCGGCCTCGTTGGTTTAAATGGGTGTTTTAGGTCTTTGTGGCGGTTCCGTTTGGAGCCTTTATGTGACCCACAAAGTT